>NC_089840.1:158818083-159083083 GCF_035609145.1 Eleutherodactylus coqui
CAAGCAAAGCCTGAGACAAGATATGTCAAATACACTCTATACAGTATGCGAGTTCATTTTCCAAGATAGAAACATTGGTCACACTGAACATTGTTGAACGTTTTCGCTGCAATGCATCCTGGGACGCTTGGATCCAGGTTCTATCATTCATGCTGCGCCATTTCAACCAACCTGTGTGGTTCATATTCACTTTGGGTTGACGAGTGGCATGGTCATGGTGTAGGCCGAGCCTTTTTTGCCACTTCATCCGCTTCCGATCAAGCATAAAGACTTGCCCATAAGCATTCCTACAGGACGGTGAAAACAGTGAGTTTGTGTTAGACGCGAATCGTGCTCTGATTCATGCTCTAGGCTGGGAGCGCAAGCTTATAGCTTTTTCAAACACGGTCTACACCTCTCAGGTGCCGAGTTACAGGACGGTGAAAACAGTGAGTTTGTGTTAGACGCGAATCGTGCTCTGATTCATGCTCTAGGCTGGGAGCGCAAGCTTATTGCTTTTTCAAACACGGTCTACACCTCTCAGGTGCCGAGTTACAGGACGGTGAAAACAGTGAGTTTGTGTTAGACGCGAATCATGCTGGGGTTGATGCTCTAGGCTGGGAGCGCAAGCGTAATGCTTTTTCAAACACGGTCTACACCTCTCAGGTGCCGAGGTACAGGGCGGTGAAAACAGTGAGTTTGTGTTAGACGCGAATCGTGCTGGGATTCATGCTCTAGGCGGGGAGCTCAAGCTTATTGCTTTTTCAAACACGGTCTACACCTCTCAGGTGCCGAGTTACAGGACGGTGAAAACAGTGAGTTTGTGTTAGACGCGAATCGTGCTCTGATTCATGCTTTAGGCTGGGAGTGCAAGCTTATTGCTTTTTCAAACACTGTCTACACCTCTCAGGTGCCGAGTTACAGGACTGTGAAAACAGTGAGTTTGTGTTAGACGCGAATCGTGCTCTGATTCATGCTCTAGGCTGGGAGCGCAAGCTTATTGCTTTTTCAAACACGGTCCTACACCTCTCAGGTGCCGAGTTACAGGACGGTGAAAACAGTGAGTTTGTGTTAGACGCGAATCGTGCTCTGATTCATGCTCTAGGCTGGGAGCTTAAGCTTATTGCTTTTTCAAACACGGTCTACACCTCTCGGGTGCCGAGGTACAGGACGGTGAAAACAGTGAGTTTGTGTTAGACGTGAATCGTGCTCTGATTCATGCTTTAGGCGGGGAGCTCAAGCTTATTGCTTTTTCAAACACGGTCTACACCTCTCAGGTGCCGAGGTACAGGGCGGTGAAAACAGTGAGTTTGTGTTAGACGCGAATCGTGCTGGGATTCATGCTCTAGGCTGGGAGCTCAAGCTTATTGCTTTTTCAAACACGGTCTACACCTCTCAGGTGCCGAGTTACAGGACGGTGAAAACAGTGAGTTTGTGTTAGACGAGAATCGTGCTCTGATTCATGCTCTAGGCGGGGAGCTCAAGCTTTTTGCTTTTTCAAACACGGTCTACACCTCTCAGGTGCCGAGTTACAGGACGGTGAAAACAGTGAGTTTGTGTTAGACGCGAATCGTGCTCTGAGTCATGCTCTAGGCGGGGAGTTCAAGCTTATTGCTTTTTCAAACACGGTCTACACCTCTCAGGTGCCGAGTTACAGGACGGTGAAAAAAGTGAGTTTGTGTTAGACGCGAATCGTGCTCTGATTCATGCTCTAGGCTGGGAGCGCAAGCGTAATGCTTTTTCAAACACTGTCTACACCTCTCAGGTGCCGAGTTACAGGACTGTGAAAACAGTGAGTTTGTGTTAGACGCGAATCGTGCTCTGATTCATGCTCTAGGCTGGGAGCGCAAGCTTATTGCTTTTTCAAACACGGTCCTACACCTCTCAGGTGCCGAGTTACAGGACGGTGAAAACAGTGAGTTTGTGTTAGACGCGAATCGTGCTGGCATTGATGCTCTAGGCTGGGAGCTCAAGCTTATTGCTTTTTCAAACACGGTCTACACCTCTCAGGTGCCGAGTTACAGGACGGTGAAAACAGTGAGTTTGTGTTAGACGCGAATCGTGCTGGGATTGATGCTCTAGGCTGGGAGCGCAAGCGTAATGCTTTTTCAAACACGGTCTACACCTCTCAGGTGCCGAGTTACAGGACGGTGAAAACAGTGAGTTTGTGTTAGACGCGAATCGTGCTGGGATTGATGCTCTAGGCTGGGAGCGCAAGCGTAATGCTTTTTCAAACACGGTCTACACCTCTCAGGTGCCGAGGTACAGGACGGTGAAAACAGTGAGTTTGTGTTAGACGCGAATCGTGCTGGCATTGATGCTCTAGGCTGGGAGCTCAAGCTTATTGCTTTTTCAAACACGGTCTACACCTCTCAGGTGCCGAGTTACAGGACTGTGAAAACAGTGAGTTTGTGTTAGACGCGAATCGTGCTCTGATTCATGCTCTAGTCTGGGAGCGCAAGCTTATAGCTTTTTCAAACACGGTCTACACCTCTCAGGTGCCGAGTTACAGGACGGTGAAAACAGTGAGTTTGTGTTAGACGCGAATCGTGCTCTGATTCATGCTCTAGGCTGGGAGCGCAAGCTTATTGCTTTTTCAAACACGGTCTACACCTCTCAGGTGCCGAGTTACAGGACGGTGAAAACAGTGAGTTTGTGTTAGACGCGAATCATGCTAGGGTTGATGCTCTAGGCTGAGAGCGCAAGCGTAATGCTTTTTCAAACACGGTCTACACCTCTCAGGTGCCGAGTTACAGGACGGTGAAAACAGTGAGTTTGTGTTAGACGCGAATCGTGCTCTGATTCATGCTCTAGGCTGGGAGCGCAAGCTTATTGCTTTTTGCAAACACGGTCTACACCTCTCAGGTGCCGAGTTACAGGACGGTGAAAACAGTGAGTTTGTGTTAGACGAGAATCGTGCTCTGATTCATGCTCTAGGCGGGGAGCTCAAGCTTTTTGCTTTTTCAAACACGGTCTACACCTCTCAGGTGCCGAGTTACAGGACGGTGAAAACAGTGAGTTTGTGTTAGACGCGAATCGTGCTCTGAGTCATGCTCTAGGCGGGGAGTTCAAGCTTATTGCTTTTTCAAACACGGTCTACACCTCTCAGGTGCCGAGTTACAGGACGGTGAAAAAAGTGAGTTTGTGTTAGACGCGAATCGTGCTCTGATTCATGCTCTAGGCTGGGAGCGCAAGCGTAATGCTTTTTCAAACACTGTCTACACCTCTCAGGTGCCGAGTTACAGGACTGTGAAAACAGTGAGTTTGTGTTAGACGCGAATCGTGCTCTGATTCATGCTCTAGGCTGGGAGCGCAAGCTTATTGCTTTTTCAAACACGGTCCTACACCTCTCAGGTGCCGAGTTACAGGACGGTGAAAACAGTGAGTTTGTGTTAGACGCGAATCGTGCTGGCATTGATGCTCTAGGCTGGGAGCTCAAGCTTATTGCTTTTTCAAACACGGTCTACACCTCTCAGGTGCCGAGTTACAGGACTGTGAAAACAGTGAGTTTGTGTTAGACGCGAATCGTGCTCTGATTCATGCTCTAGGCTGGGAGCGCAAGCTTATTGCTTTTTCAAACACGGTCTACACCTCTCAGGTGCCGAGTTACAGGACGGTGAAAACAGTGAGTTTGTGTTAGACGCGAATCGTGCTGGGATTGATGCTCTAGGCTGGGAGCGCAAGCGTAATGCTTTTTCAAACACGGTCTACACCTCTCAGGTGCCGAGGTACAGGACGGTAAAAACAGTGAGTTTGTGTTAGACGCGAATCGTGCTGGCATTGATGCTCTAGGCTGGGAGCTCAAGCTTATTGCTTTTTCAAACACGGTCTACACCTCTCAGGTGCCGAGTTACAGGACGGTGAAAACAGTGAGTTTGTGTTAGACGCGAATCGTGCTCTGATTCATGCTCTAGGCTGGGAGCGCAAGCTTATTGCTTTTTCAAACACGGTCTACACCTCTCAGGTGCCGAGTTACAGGACGGTGAAAACAGTGAGTTTGTGTTAGACGCGAATCGTGCTCTGATTCATGCTCTAGGCTGGGAGCGCAAGCTTATTGCTTTTTCAAACACGGTCTACACCTCTCAGGTGCCGAGTTACAGGACGGTGAAAACAGTGAGTTTGTGTTAGACGCGAATCATGCTAGGGTTGATGCTCTAGGCTGGGAGCGCAAGCGTAATGCTTTTTCAAACACGGTCTACACCTCTCAGGTGCCGAGTTACAGGACGGTGAAAACAGTGAGTTTGTGTTAGACGCGAATCGTGCTCTGATTCATGCTCTAGGCGGGGAGCTCAAGCTTATTGCTTTTTCAAACACGGTCTACACCTCTCAGGTGCCGAGTTACAGGACGGTGAAAACAGTGAGTTTGTGTTAGACGAGAATCGTGCTCTGATTCATGCTCTAGGCGAGGAGCTCAAGCTTTTTGCTTTTTCAAACACGGTCTACACCTCTCAGGTGCCGAGTTACAGGACGGTGAAAACAGTGAGTTTGTGTTAGACGCGAATCGTGCTCTGAGTCATGCTCTAGGCGGGGAGTTCAAGCTTATTGCTTTTTCAAACACGGTCTACACCTCTCAGGTGCCGAGTTACAGGACGGTGAAAAAAGTGAGTTTGTGTTAGACGCGAATCGTGCTCTGATTCATGCTCTAGGCTGGGAGCGCAAGCGTAATGCTTTTTCAAACACTGTCTACACCTCTCAGGTGCCGAGTTACAGGACTGTGAAAACAGTGAGTTTGTGTTAGACGCGAATCGTGCTCTGATTCATGCTCTAGGCTGGGAGCGCAAGCTTATTGCTTTTTCAAACACGGTCCTACACCTCTCAGGTGCCGAGTTACAGGACGGTGAAAACAGTGAGTTTGTGTTAGACGCGAATCGTGCTGGCATTGATGCTCTAGGCTGGGAGCTCAAGCTTATTGCTTTTTCAAACACGGTCTACACCTCTCAGGTGCCGAGTTACAGGACGGTGAAAACAGTGAGTTTGTGTTAGACGCGAATCGTGCTGGGATTGATGCTCTAGGCTGGGAGCGCAAGCGTAATGCTTTTTCAAACACGGTCTACACCTCTCAGGTGCCGAGTTACAGGACGGTGAAAACAGTGAGTTTGTGTTAGACGCGAATCGTGCTGGGATTGATGCTCTAGGCTGGGAGCGCAAGCGTAATGCTTTTTCAAACACGGTCTACACCTCTCAGGTGCCGAGGTACAGGACGGTGAAAACAGTGAGTTTGTGTTAGACGCGAATCGTGCTGGCATTGATGCTCTAGGCTGGGAGCTCAAGCTTATTGCTTTTTCAAACACGGTCTACACCTCTCAGGTGCCGAGTTACAGGACTGTGAAAACAGTGAGTTTGTGTTAGACGCGAATCGTGCTCTGATTCATGCTCTAGTCTGGGAGCGCAAGCTTATAGCTTTTTCAAACACGGTCTACACCTCTCAGGTGCCGAGTTACAGGACGGTGAAAACAGTGAGTTTGTGTTAGACGCGAATCGTGCTCTGATTCATGCTCTAGGCTGGGAGCGCAAGCTTATTGCTTTTTCAAACACGGTCTACACCTCTCAGGTGCCGAGTTACAGGACGGTGAAAACAGTGAGTTTGTGTTAGACGCGAATCATGCTAGGGTTGATGCTCTAGGCTGAGAGCGCAAGCGTAATGCTTTTTCAAACACGGTCTACACCTCTCAGGTGCCGAGTTACAGGACGGTGAAAACAGTGAGTTTGTGTTAGACGCGAATCGTGCTCTGATTCATGCTCTAGGCGGGGAGCTCAAGCTTATTGCTTTTTCAAACACGGTCTACACCTCTCAGGTGCCGAGTTACAGGACGGTGAAAACAGTGAGTTTGTGTTAGACGCGAATCGTGCTCTGATTCATGCTCTAGGCTGGGAGCGCAAGCTTATTGCTTTTTCAAACACGGTCTACACCTCTCAGGTGCCGAGTTACAGGACGGTGAAAACAGTGAGTTTGTGTTAGACGAGAATCGTGCTCTGATTCATGCTCTAGGCGGGGAGCTCAAGCTTTTTGCTTTTTCAAACACGGTCTACACCTCTCAGGTGCCGAGTTACAGGACGGTGAAAACAGTGAGTTTGTGTTAGACGCGAATCGTGCTCTGAGTCATGCTCTAGGCGGGGAGTTCAAGCTTATTGCTTTTTCAAACACGGTCTACACCTCTCAGGTGCCGAGTTACAGGACGGTGAAAAAAGTGAGTTTGTGTTAGACGCGAATCGTGCTCTGATTCATGCTCTAGGCTGGGAGCGCAAGCGTAATGCTTTTTCAAACACTGTCTACACCTCTCAGGTGCCGAGTTACAGGACTGTGAAAACAGTGAGTTTGTGTTAGACGCGAATCGTGCTCTGATTCATGCTCTAGGCTGGGAGCGCAAGCTTATTGCTTTTTCAAACACGGTCCTACACCTCTCAGGTGCCGAGTTACAGGACGGTGAAAACAGTGAGTTTGTGTTAGACGCGAATCGTGCTGGCATTGATGCTCTAGGCTGGGAGCTCAAGCTTATTGCTTTTTCAAACACGGTCTACACCTCTCAGGTGCCGAGTTACAGGACGGTGAAAACAGTGAGTTTGTGTTAGACGCGAATCGTGCTGGGATTGATGCTCTAGGCTGGGAGCGCAAGCGTAATGCTTTTTCAAACACGGTCTACACCTCTCAGGTGCCGAGGTACAGGACGGTGAAAACAGTGAGTTTGTGTTAGACGCGAATCGTGCTGGCATTGATGCTCTAGGCTGGGAGCTCAAGCTTATTGCTTTTTCAAACACGGTCTACACCTCTCAGGTGCCGAGTTACAGGACTGTGAAAACAGTGAGTTTGTGTTAGACGCGAATCGTGCTCTGATTCATGCTCTAGGCTGGGAGCGCAAGCGTAATGCTTTTTCAAACACTGTCTACACCTCTCAGGTGCCGAGTTACAGGACTGTGAAAACAGTGAGTTTGTGTTAGACGCGAATCGTGCTCTGATTCATGCTCTAGGCTGGGAGCGCAAGCTTATTGCTTTTTCAAACACGGTCCTACACCTCTCAGGTGCCGAGTTACAGGACGGTGAAAACAGTGAGTTTGTGTTAGACGCGAATCGTGCTGGCATTGATGCTCTAGGCTGGGAGCTCAAGCTTATTGCTTTTTCAAACACGGTCTACACCTCTCAGGTGCCGAGTTACAGGACGGTGAAAACAGTGAGTTTGTGTTAGACGCGAATCGTGCTGGGATTGATGCTCTAGGCTGGGAGCGCAAGCGTAATGCTTTTTCAAACACGGTCTACACCTCTCAGGTGCCGAGGTACAGGACGGTGAAAACAGTGAGTTTGTGTTAGACGCGAATCGTGCTGGCATTGATGCTCTAGGCTGGGAGCTCAAGCTTATTGCTTTTTCAAACACGGTCTACACCTCTCAGGTGCCGAGTTACAGGACTGTGAAAACAGTGAGTTTGTGTTAGACGCGAATCGTGCTCTGATTCATGCTCTAGGCTGGGAGCGCAAGCGTAATGCTTTTTCAAACACTGTCTACACCTCTCAGGTGCCGAGTTACAGGACTGTGAAAACAGTGAGTTTGTGTTAGACGCGAATCGTGCTCTGATTCATGCTCTAGGCTGGGAGCGCAAGCTTATTGCTTTTTCAAACACGGTCCTACACCTCTCAGGTGCCGAGTTACAGGACGGTGAAAACAGTGAGTTTGTGTTAGACGCGAATCGTGCTGGCATTGATGCTCTAGGCTGGGAGCGCAAGCGTAATGCTTTTTCAAACACTGTCTACACCTCTCAGGTGCCGAGTTACAGGACTGTGAAAACAGTGAGTTTGTGTTAGACGCGAATCGTGCTCTGATTCATGCTCTAGGCTGGGAGCGCAAGCTTATTGCTTTTTCAAACACGGTCCTACACCTCTCAGGTGCCGAGTTACAGGACGGTGAAAACAGTGAGTTTGTGTTAGACGCGAATCGTGCTGGCATTGATGCTCTAGGCTGGGAGCTCAAGCTTATTGCTTTTTCAAACACGGTCTACACCTCTCAGGTGCCGAGTTACAGGACGGTGAAAACAGTGAGTTTGTGTTAGACGCGAATCGTGCTGGGATTGATGCTCTAGGCTGGGAGCGCAAGCGTAATGCTTTTTCAAACACGGTCTACACCTCTCAGGTGCCGAGGTACAGGACGGTGAAAACAGTGAGTTTGTGTTAGACGCGAATCGTGCTGGCATTGATGCTCTAGGCTGGGAGCTCAAGCTTATTGCTTTTTCAAACACGGTCTACACCTCTCAGGTGCCGAGTTACAGGACGGTGAAAACAGTGAGTTTGTGTTAGACGCGAATCGTGCTGGCATTGATGCTCTAGGCTGGGAGCTCAAGCTTATTGCTTTTTCAAACACGGTCTACACCTCTCAGGTGCCGAGTTACAGGACTGTGAAAACAGTGAGTTTGTGTTAGACGCGAATCGTGCTCTGATTCATGCTCTAGTCTGGGAGCGCAAGCTTATAGCTTTTTCAAACACGGTCTACACCTCTCAGGTGCCGAGTTACAGGACGGTGAAAACAGTGAGTTTGTGTTAGACGCGAATCGTGCTCTGAGTCATGCTCTAGGCGGGGAGTTCAAGCTTATTGCTTTTTCAAACACGGTCTACACCTCTCAGGTGCCGAGTTACAGGACGGTGAAAAAAGTGAGTTTGTGTTAGACGCGAATCGTGCTCTGATTCATGCTCTAGGCTGGGAGCGCAAGCGTAATGCTTTTTCAAACACTGTCTACACCTCTCAGGTGCCGAGTTACAGGACTGTGAAAACAGTGAGTTTGTGTTAGACGCGAATCGTGCTCTGATTCATGCTCTAGGCTGGGAGCGCAAGCTTATTGCTTTTTCAAACACGGTCCTACACCTCTCAGGTGCCGAGTTACAGGACGGTGAAAACAGTGAGTTTGTGTTAGACGCGAATCGTGCTGGCATTGATGCTCTAGGCTGGGAGCTCAAGCTTATTGCTTTTTCAAACACGGTCTACACCTCTCAGGTGCCGAGTTACAGGACGGTGAAAACAGTGAGTTTGTGTTAGACGCGAATCGTGCTGGGATTGATGCTCTAGGCTGGGAGCGCAAGCGTAATGCTTTTTCAAACACGGTCTACACCTCTCAGGTGCCGAGGTACAGGACGGTGAAAACAGTGAGTTTGTGTTAGACGCGAATCGTGCTGGCATTGATGCTCTAGGCTGGGAGCTCAAGCTTATTGCTTTTTCAAACACGGTCTACACCTCTCAGGTGCCGAGTTACAGGACTGTGAAAACAGTGAGTTTGTGTTAGACGCGAATCGTGCTCTGATTCATGCTCTAGGCTGGGAGCGCAAGCGTAATGCTTTTTCAAACACTGTCTACACCTCTCAGGTGCCGAGTTACAGGACTGTGAAAACAGTGAGTTTGTGTTAGACGCGAATCGTGCTCTGATTCATGCTCTAGGCTGGGAGCGCAAGCTTATTGCTTTTTCAAACACGGTCCTACACCTCTCAGGTGCCGAGTTACAGGACGGTGAAAACAGTGAGTTTGTGTTAGACGCGAATCGTGCTGGCATTGATGCTCTAGGCTGGGAGCTCAAGCTTATTGCTTTTTCAAACACGGTCTACACCTCTCAGGTGCCGAGTTACAGGACGGTGAAAACAGTGAGTTTGTGTTAGACGCGAATCGTGCTGGGATTGATGCTCTAGGCTGGGAGCGCAAGCGTAATGCTTTTTCAAACACGGTCTACACCTCTCAGGTGCCGAGGTACAGGACGGTGAAAACAGTGAGTTTGTGTTAGACGCGAATCGTGCTGGCATTGATGCTCTAGGCTGGGAGCTCAAGCTTATTGCTTTTTCAAACACGGTCTACACCTCTCAGGTGCCGAGTTACAGGACTGTGAAAACAGTGAGTTTGTGTTAGACGCGAATCGTGCTCTGATTCATGCTCTAGGCTGGGAGCGCAAGCGTAATGCTTTTTCAAACACTGTCTACACCTCTCAGGTGCCGAGTTACAGGACTGTGAAAACAGTGAGTTTGTGTTAGACGCGAATCGTGCTCTGATTCATGCTCTAGGCTGGGAGCGCAAGCTTATTGCTTTTTCAAACACGGTCCTACACCTCTCAGGTGCCGAGTTACAGGACGGTGAAAACAGTGAGTTTGTGTTAGACGCGAATCGTGCTGGCATTGATGCTCTAGGCTGGGAGCTCAAGCTTATTGCTTTTTCAAACACGGTCTACACCTCTCAGGTGCCGAGTTACAGGACGGTGAAAACAGTGAGTTTGTGTTAGACGCGAATCGTGCTGGGATTGATGCTCTAGGCTGGGAGCGCAAGCGTAATGCTTTTTCAAACACGGTCTACACCTCTCAGGTGCCGAGGTACAGGACGGTGAAAACAGTGAGTTTGTGTTAGACGCGAATCGTGCTGGCATTGATGCTCTAGGCTGGGAGCTCAAGCTTATTGCTTTTTCAAACACGGTCTACACCTCTCAGGTGCCGAGTTACAGGACTGTGAAAACAGTGAGTTTGTGTTAGACGCGAATCGTGCTCTGATTCATGCTCTAGGCTGGGAGCGCAAGCGTAATGCTTTTTCAAACACTGTCTACACCTCTCAGGTGCCGAGTTACAGGACTGTGAAAACAGTGAGTTTGTGTTAGACGCGAATCGTGCTCTGATTCATGCTCTAGGCTGGGAGCGCAAGCTTATTGCTTTTTCAAACACGGTCCTACACCTCTCAGGTGCCGAGTTACAGGACGGTGAAAACAGTGAGTTTGTGTTAGACGCGAATCGTGCTGGCATTGATGCTCTAGGCTGGGAGCGCAAGCGTAATGCTTTTTCAAACACTGTCTACACCTCTCAGGTGCCGAGTTACAGGACTGTGAAAACAGTGAGTTTGTGTTAGACGCGAATCGTGCTCTGATTCATGCTCTAGGCTGGGAGCGCAAGCTTATTGCTTTTTCAAACACGGTCCTACACCTCTCAGGTGCCGAGTTACAGGACGGTGAAAACAGTGAGTTTGTGTTAGACGCGAATCGTGCTGGCATTGATGCTCTAGGCTGGGAGCTCAAGCTTATTGCTTTTTCAAACACGGTCTACACCTCTCAGGTGCCGAGTTACAGGACGGTGAAAACAGTGAGTTTGTGTTAGACGCGAATCGTGCTGGGATTGATGCTCTAGGCTGGGAGCGCAAGCGTAATGCTTTTTCAAACACGGTCTACACCTCTCAGGTGCCGAGGTACAGGACGGTGAAAACAGTGAGTTTGTGTTAGACGCGAATCGTGCTGGCATTGATGCTCTAGGCTGGGAGCTCAAGCTTATTGCTTTTTCAAACACGGTCTACACCTCTCAGGTGCCGAGTTACAGGACGGTGAAAACAGTGAGTTTGTGTTAGACGCGAATCGTGCTGGCATTGATGCTCTAGGCTGGGAGCTCAAGCTTATTGCTTTTTCAAACACGGTCTACACCTCTCAGGTGCCGAGTTACAGGACTGTGAAAACAGTGAGTTTGTGTTAGACGCGAATCGTGCTCTGATTCATGCTCTAGTCTGGGAGCGCAAGCTTATAGCTTTTTCAAACACGGTCTACACCTCTCAGGTGCCGAGTTACAGGACGGTGAAAACAGTGAGTTTGTGTTAGACGCGAATCGTGCTCTGAGTCATGCTCTAGGCGGGGAGTTCAAGCTTATTGCTTTTTCAAACACGGTCTACACCTCTCAGGTGCCGAGTTACAGGACGGTGAAAAAAGTGAGTTTGTGTTAGACGCGAATCGTGCTCTGATTCATGCTCTAGGCTGGGAGCGCAAGCGTAATGCTTTTTCAAACACTGTCTACACCTCTCAGGTGCCGAGTTACAGGACTGTGAAAACAGTGAGTTTGTGTTAGACGCGAATCGTGCTCTGATTCATGCTCTAGGCTGGGAGCGCAAGCTTATTGCTTTTTCAAACACGGTCCTACACCTCTCAGGTGCCGAGTTACAGGACGGTGAAAACAGTGAGTTTGTGTTAGACGCGAATCGTGCTGGCATTGATGCTCTAGGCTGGGAGCTCAAGCTTATTGCTTTTTCAAACACGGTCTACACCTCTCAGGTGCCGAGTTACAGGACGGTGAAAACAGTGAGTTTGTGTTAGACGCGAATCGTGCTGGGATTGATGCTCTAGGCTGGGAGCGCAAGCGTAATGCTTTTTCAAACACGGTCTACACCTCTCAGGTGCCGAGGTACAGGACGGTGAAAACAGTGAGTTTGTGTTAGACGCGAATCGTGCTGGCATTGATGCTCTAGGCTGGGAGCTCAAGCTTATTGCTTTTTCAAACACGGTCTACACCTCTCAGGTGCCGAGTTACAGGACTGTGAAAACAGTGAGTTTGTGTTAGACGCGAATCGTGCTCTGATTCATGCTCTAGGCTGGGAGCGCAAGCGTAATGCTTTTTCAAACACTGTCTACACCTCTCAGGTGCCGAGTTACAGGACTGTGAAAACAGTGAGTTTGTGTTAGACGCGAATCGTGCTCTGATTCATGCTCTAGGCTGGGAGCGCAAGCTTATTGCTTTTTCAAACACGGTCCTACACCTCTCAGGTGCCGAGTTACAGGACGGTGAAAACAGTGAGTTTGTGTTAGACGCGAATCGTGCTGGCATTGATGCTCTAGGCTGGGAGCTCAAGCTTATTGCTTTTTCAAACACGGTCTACACCTCTCAGGTGCCGAGTTACAGGACGGTGAAAACAGTGAGTTTGTGTTAGACGCGAATCGTGCTGGGATTGATGCTCTAGGCTGGGAGCGCAAGCGTAATGCTTTTTCAAACACGGTCTACACCTCTCAGGTGCCGAGGTACAGGACGGTGAAAACAGTGAGTTTGTGTTAGACGCGAATCGTGCTGGCATTGATGCTCTAGGCTGGGAGCTCAAGCTTATTGCTTTTTCAAACACGGTCTACACCTCTCAGGTGCCGAGTTACAGGACTGTGAAAACAGTGAGTTTGTGTTAGACGCGAATCGTGCTCTGATTCATGCTCTAGGCTGGGAGCGCAAGCGTAATGCTTTTTCAAACACTGTCTACACCTCTCAGGTGCCGAGTTACAGGACTGTGAAAACAGTGAGTTTGTGTTAGACGCGAATCGTGCTCTGATTCATGCTCTAGGCTGGGAGCGCAAGCTTATTGCTTTTTCAAACACGGTCCTACACCTCTCAGGTGCCGAGTTACAGGACGGTGAAAACAGTGAGTTTGTGTTAGACGCGAATCGTGCTGGCATTGATGCTCTAGGCTGGGAGCTCAAGCTTATTGCTTTTTCAAACACGGTCTACACCTCTCAGGTGCCGAGTTACAGGACGGTGAAAACAGTGAGTTTGTGTTAGACGCGAATCGTGCTGGGATTGATGCTCTAGGCTGGGAGCGCAAGCGTAATGCTTTTTCAAACACGGTCTACACCTCTCAGGTGCCGAGGTACAGGACGGTGAAAACAGTGAGTTTGTGTTAGACGCGAATCGTGCTGGCATTGATGCTCTAGGCTGGGAGCTCAAGCTTATTGCTTTTTCAAACACGGTCTACACCTCTCAGGTGCCGAGTTACAGGACTGTGAAAACAGTGAGTTTGTGTTAGACGCGAATCGTGCTCTGATTCATGCTCTAGGCTGGGAGCGCAAGCGTAATGCTTTTTCAAACACTGTCTACACCTCTCAGGTGCCGAGTTACAGGACTGTGAAAACAGTGAGTTTGTGTTAGACGCGAATCGTGCTCTGATTCATGCTCTAGGCTGGGAGCGCAAGCTTATTGCTTTTTCAAACACGGTCCTACACCTCTCAGGTGCCGAGTTACAGGACGGTGAAAACAGTGAGTTTGTGTTAGACGCGAATCGTGCTGGCATTGATGCTCTAGGCTGGGAGCGCAAGCGTAATGCTTTTTCAAACACTGTCTACACCTCTCAGGTGCCGAGTTACAGGACTGTGAAAACAGTGAGTTTGTGTTAGACGCGAATCGTGCTCTGATTCATGCTCTAGGCTGGGAGCGCAAGCTTATTGCTTTTTCAAACACGGTCCTACACCTCTCAGGTGCCGAGTTACAGGACGGTGAAAACAGTGAGTTTGTGTTAGACGCGAATCGTGCTGGCATTGATGCTCTAGGCTGGGAGCTCAAGCTTATTGCTTTTTCAAACACGGTCTACACCTCTCAGGTGCCGAGTTACAGGACGGTGAAAACAGTGAGTTTGTGTTAGACGCGAATCGTGCTGGGATTGATGCTCTAGGCTGGGAGCGCAAGCGTAATGCTTTTTCAAACACGGTCTACACCTCTCAGGTGCCGAGGTACAGGACGGTGAAAACAGTGAGTTTGTGTTAGACGCGAATCGTGCTGGCATTGATGCTCTAGGCTGGGAGCTCAAGCTTATTGCTTTTTCAAACACGGTCTACACCTCTCAGGTGCCGAGTTACAGGACGGTGAAAACAGTGAGTTTGTGTTAGACGCGAATCGTGCTGGCATTGATGCTCTAGGCTGGGAGCTCAAGCTTATTGCTTTTTCAAACACGGTCTACACCTCTCAGGTGCCGAGTTACAGGACTGTGAAAACAGTGAGTTTGTGTTAGACGCGAATCGTGCTCTGATTCATGCTCTAGTCTGGGAGCGCAAGCTTATAGCTTTTTCAAACACGGTCTACACCTCTCAGGTGCCGAGTTACAGGACGGTGAAAACAGTGAGTTTGTGTTAGACGCGAATCGTGCTCTGAGTCATGCTCTAGGCGGGGAGTTCAAGCTTATTGCTTTTTCAAACACGGTCTACACCTCTCAGGTGCCGAGTTACAGGACGGTGAAAAAAGTGAGTTTGTGTTAGACGCGAATCGTGCTCTGATTCATGCTCTAGGCTGGGAGCGCAAGCGTAATGCTTTTTCAAACACTGTCTACACCTCTCAGGTGCCGAGTTACAGGACTGTGAAAACAGTGAGTTTGTGTTAGACGCGAATCGTGCTCTGATTCATGCTCTAGGCTGGGAGCGCAAGCTTATTGCTTTTTCAAACACGGTCCTACACCTCTCAGGTGCCGAGTTACAGGACGGTGAAAACAGTGAGTTTGTGTTAGACGCGAATCGTGCTGGCATTGATGCTCTAGGCTGGGAGCTCAAGCTTATTGCTTTTTCAAACACGGTCTACACCTCTCAGGTGCCGAGTTACAGGACGGTGAAAACAGTGAGTTTGTGTTAGACGCGAATCGTGCTGGGATTGATGCTCTAGGCTGGGAGCGCAAGCGTAATGCTTTTTCAAACACGGTCTACACCTCTCAGGTGCCGAGGTACAGGACGGTGAAAACAGTGAGTTTGTGTTAGACGCGAATCGTGCTGGCATTGATGCTCTAGGCTGGGAGCTCAAGCTTATTGCTTTTTCAAACACGGTCTACACCTCTCAGGTGCCGAGTTACAGGACTGTGAAAACAGTGAGTTTGTGTTAGACGCGAATCGTGCTCTGATTCATGCTCTAGGCTGGGAGCGCAAGCGTAATGCTTTTTCAAACACTGTCTACACCTCTCAGGTGCCGAGTTACAGGACTGTGAAAACAGTGAGTTTGTGTTAGACGCGAATCGTGCTCTGATTCATGCTCTAGGCTGGGAGCGCAAGCTTATTGCTTTTTCAAACACGGTCCTACACCTCTCAGGTGCCGAGTTACAGGACGGTGAAAACAGTGAGTTTGTGTTAGACGCGAATCGTGCTGGCATTGATGCTCTAGGCTGGGAGCGCAAGCGTAATGCTTTTTCAAACACTGTCTACACCTCTCAGGTGCCGAGTTACAGGACTGTGAAAACAGTGAGTTTGTGTTAGACGCGAATCGTGCTCTGATTCATGCTCTAGGCTGGGAGCGCAAGCTTATTGCTTTTTCAAACACGGTCCTACACCTCTCAGGTGCCGAGTTACAGGACGGTGAAAACAGTGAGTTTGTGTTAGACGCGAATCGTGCTGGCATTGATGCTCTAGGCTGGGAGCTCAAGCTTATTGCTTTTTCAAACACGGTCTACACCTCTCAGGTGCCGAGTTACAGGACGGTGAAAACAGTGAGTTTGTGTTAGACGCGAATCGTGCTGGGATTGATGCTCTAGGCTGGGAGCGCAAGCGTAATGCTTTTTCAAACACGGTCTACACCTCTCAGGTGCCGAGGTACAGGACGGTGAAAACAGTGAGTTTGTGTTAGACGCGAATCGTGCTGGCATTGATGCTCTAGGCTGGGAGCTCAAGCTTATTGCTTTTTCAAACACGGTCTACACCTCTCAGGTGCCGAGTTACAGGACTGTGAAAACAGTGAGTTTGTGTTAGACGCGAATCGTGCTCTGATTCATGCTCTAGGCTGGGAGCGCAAGCGTAATGCTTTTTCAAACACTGTCTACACCTCTCAGGTGCCGAGTTACAGGACTGTGAAAACAGTGAGTTTGTGTTAGACGCGAATCGTGCTCTGATTCATGCTCTAGGCTGGGAGCGCAAGCTTATTGCTTTTTCAAACACGGTCTACACCTCTCAGGTGCCGAGTTACAGGACGGTGAAAACAGTGAGTTTGTGTTAGACGCGAATCGTGCTCTGATTCATGCTCTAGGCGGGGAGCTCAAGCTTATTGCTTTTTCAAACACGGTCTACACCTCTCAGGTGCCGAGTTACAGGACGGTGAAAACAGTGAGTTTGTGTTAGACGCGAATCGTGCTCTGATTCATGCTCTAGGCTGGGAGCGCAAGCTTATTGCTTTTTGCAAACACGGTCTACACCTCTCAGGTGCCGAGTTACAGGACGGTGAAAACAGTGAGTTTGTGTTAGACGAGAATCGTGCTCTGATTCATGCTCTAGGCGGGGAGCTCAAGCTTTTTGCTTTTTCAAACACGGTCTACACCTCTCAGGTGCCGAGTTACAGGACGGTGAAAACAGTGAGTTTGTGTTAGACGCGAATCGTGCTCTGAGTCATGCTCTAGGCGGGGAGTTCAAGCTTATTGCTTTTTCAAACACGGTCTACACCTCTCAGGTGCCGAGTTACAGGACGGTGAAAAAAGTGAGTTTGTGTTAGACGCGAATCGTGCTCTGAGTCATGCTCTAGGCGGGGAGTTCAAGCTTATTGCTTTTTCAAACACGGTCTACACCTCTCAGGTGCCGAGTTACAGGACGGTGAAAACAGTGAGTTTGTGTTAGACGCGAATCGTGCTGGCATTGATGCTCTAGGCTGGGAGCTCAAGCTTATTGCTTTTTCAAACACGGTCTACACCTCTCAGGTGCCGAGTTACAGGACGGTGAAAACAGTGAGTTTGTGTTAGACGCGAATCGTGCTGGGATTGATGCTCTAGGCTGGGAGCGCAAGCGTAATGCTTTTTCAAACACGGTCTACACCTCTCAGGTGCCGAGTTACAGGACGGTGAAAACAGTGAGTTTGTGTTAGACGCGAATCGTGCTGGGATTGATGCTCTAGGCTGGGAGCGCAAGCGTAATGCTTTTTCAAACACGGTCTACACCTCTCAGGTGCCGAGGTACAGGACGGTGAAAACAGTGAGTTTGTGTTAGACGCGAATCGTGCTGGCATTGATGCTCTAGGCTGGGAGCTCAAGCTTATTGCTTTTTCAAACACGGTCTACACCTCTCAGGTGCCGAGTTACAGGACTGTGAAAACAGTGAGTTTGTGTTAGACGCGAATCGTGCTCTGATTCATGCTCTAGTCTGGGAGCGCAAGCTTATAGCTTTTTCAAACACGGTCTACACCTCTCAGGTGCCGAGTTACAGGACGGTGAAAACAGTGAGTTTGTGTTAGACGCGAATCGTGCTCTGATTCATGCTCTAGGCTGGGAGCGCAAGCTTATTGCTTTTTCAAACACGGTCTACACCTCTCAGGTGCCGAGTTACAGGACGGTGAAAACAGTGAGTTTGTGTTAGACGCGAATCATGCTAGGGTTGATGCTCTAGGCTGAGAGCGCAAGCGTAATGCTTTTTCAAACACGGTCTACACCTCTCAGGTGCCGAGTTACAGGACGGTGAAAACAGTGAGTTTGTGTTAGACGCGAATCGTGCTCTGATTCATGCTCTAGGCTGGGAGCGCAAGCGTAATGCTTTTTCAAACACTGTCTACACCTCTCAGGTGCCGAGTTACAGGACTGTGAAAACAGTGAGTTTGTGTTAGACGCGAATCGTGCTCTGATTCATGCTCTAGGCTGGGAGCGCAAGCTTATTGCTTTTTCAAACACGGTCCTACACCTCTCAGGTGCCGAGTTACAGGACGGTGAAAACAGTGAGTTTGTGTTAGACGCGAATCGTGCTGGCATTGATGCTCTAGGCTGGGAGCGCAAGCGTAATGCTTTTTCAAACACTGTCTACACCTCTCAGGTGCCGAGTTACAGGACTGTGAAAACAGTGAGTTTGTGTTAGACGCGAATCGTGCTCTGATTCATGCTCTAGGCTGGGAGCGCAAGCTTATTGCTTTTTCAAACACGGTCCTACACCTCTCAGGTGCCGAGTTACAGGACGGTGAAAACAGTGAGTTTGTGTTAGACGCGAATCGTGCTGGCATTGATGCTCTAGGCTGGGAGCTCAAGCTTATTGCTTTTTCAAACACGGTCTACACCTCTCAGGTGCCGAGTTACAGGACGGTGAAAACAGTGAGTTTGTGTTAGACGCGAATCGTGCTGGGATTGATGCTCTAGGCTGGGAGCGCAAGCGTAATGCTTTTTCAAACACGGTCTACACCTCTCAGGTGCCGAGTTACAGGACGGTGAAAACAGTGAGTTTGTGTTAGACGCGAATCGTGCTGGGATTGATGCTCTAGGCTGGGAGCGCAAGCTTATTGCTTTTTCAAACACGGTCTACACCTCTCAGGTGCCGAGTTACAGGACGGTGAAAACAGTGAGTTTGTGTTAGACGCGAATCGTGCTGGGATTGATGCTCTAGGCTGGGAGCGCAAGCGTAATGCTTTTTCAAACACGGTCTACACCTCTCAGGTGCCGAGTTACAGGACGGTGAAAACAGTGAGTTTGTGTTAGACGCGAATCGTGCTCTGATTCATGCTCTAGGCTGGGAGCGCAAGCGTAATGCTTTTTCAAACACTGTCTACACCTCTCAGGTGCCGAGTTACAGGACTGTGAAAACAGTGAGTTTGTGTTAGACGCGAATCGTGCTCTGATTCATGCTCTAGGCTGGGAGCGCAAGCTTATTGCTTTTTCAAACACGGTCCTACACCTCTCAGGTGCCGAGTTACAGGACGGTGAAAACAGTGAGTTTGTGTTAGACGCGAATCGTGCTGGCATTGATGCTCTAGGCTGGGAGCGCAAGCGTAATGCTTTTTCAAACACTGTCTACACCTCTCAGGTGCCGAGTTACAGGACTGTGAAAACAGTGAGTTTGTGTTAGACGCGAATCGTGCTCTGATTCATGCTCTAGGCTGGGAGCGCAAGCTTATTGCTTTTTCAAACACGGTCCTACACCTCTCAGGTGCCGAGTTACAGGACGGTGAAAACAGTGAGTTTGTGTTAGACGCGAATCGTGCTGGCATTGATGCTCTAGGCTGGGAGCTCAAGCTTATTGCTTTTTCAAACACGGTCTACACCTCTCAGGTGCCGAGTTACAGGACGGTGAAAACAGTGAGTTTGTGTTAGACGCGAATCGTGCTGGGATTGATGCTCTAGGCTGGGAGCGCAAGCGTAATGCTTTTTCAAACACGGTCTACACCTCTCAGGTGCCGAGTTACAGGACGGTGAAAACAGTGAGTTTGTGTTAGACGCGAATCGTGCTGGGATTGATGCTCTAGGCTGGGAGCGCAAGCGTAATGCTTTTTCAAACACGGTCTACACCTCTCAGGTGCCGAGGTACAGGACGGTGAAAACAGTGAGTTTGTGTTAGACGCGAATCGTGCTGGCATTGATGCTCTAGGCTGGGAGCTCAAGCTTATTGCTTTTTCAAACACGGTCTACACCTCTCAGGTGCCGAGTTACAGGACTGTGAAAACAGTGAGTTTGTGTTAGACGCGAATCGTGCTCTGATTCATGCTCTAGTCTGGGAGCGCAAGCTTATAGCTTTTTCAAACACGGTCTACACCTCTCAGGTGCCGAGTTACAGGACGGTGAAAACAGTGAGTTTGTGTTAGACGCGAATCGTGCTCTGATTCATGCTCTAGGCTGGGAGCGCAAGCTTATTGCTTTTTCAAACACGGTCTACACCTCTCAGGTGCCGAGTTACAGGACGGTGAAAACAGTGAGTTTGTGTTAGACGCGAATCGTGCTCTGATTCATGCTCTAGGCTGGGAGCGCAAGCTTATTGCTTTTTCAAACACGGTCTACACCTCTCAGGTGCCGAGTTACAGGACGGTGAAAACAGTGAGTTTGTGTTAGACGCGAATCATGCTAGGGTTGATGCTCTAGGCTGAGAGCGCAAGCGTAATGCTTTTTCAAACACGGTCTACACCTCTCAGGTGCCGAGTTACAGGACGGTGAAAACAGTGAGTTTGTGTTAGACGCGAATCGTGCTCTGATTCATGCTCTAGGCTGGGAGCGCAAGCTTATTGCTTTTTCAAACACGGTCCTACACCTCTCAGGTGCCGAGTTACAGGACGGTGAAAACAGTGAGTTTGTGTTAGACGCGAATCGTGCTGGCATTGATGCTCTAGGCTGGGAGCGCAAGCGTAATGCTTTTTCAAACACTGTCTACACCTCTCAGGTGCCGAGTTACAGGACTGTGAAAACAGTGAGTTTGTGTTAGACGCGAATCGTGCTCTGATTCATGCTCTAGGCTGGGAGCGCAAGCTTATTGCTTTTTCAAACACGGTCCTACACCTCTCAGGTGCCGAGTTACAGGACGGTGAAAACAGTGAGTTTGTGTTAGACGCGAATCGTGCTGGCATTGATGCTCTAGGCTGGGAGCTCAAGCTTATTGCTTTTTCAAACACGGTCTACACCTCTCAGGTGCCGAGTTACAGGACGGTGAAAACAGTGAGTTTGTGTTAGACGCGAATCGTGCTGGGATTGATGCTCTAGGCTGGGAGCGCAAGCGTAATGCTTTTTCAAACACGGTCTACACCTCTCAGGTGCCGAGGTACAGGACGGTGAAAACAGTGAGTTTGTGTTAGACGCGAATCGTGCTGGCATTGATGCTCTAGGCTGGGAGCTCAAGCTTATTGCTTTTTCAAACACGGTCTACACCTCTCAGGTGCCGAGTTACAGGACTGTGAAAACAGTGAGTTTGTGTTAGACGCGAATCGTGCTCTGATTCATGCTCTAGGCTGGGAGCGCAAGCGTAATGCTTTTTCAAACACTGTCTACACCTCTCAGGTGCCGAGTTACAGGACTGTGAAAACAGTGAGTTTGTGTTAGACGCGAATCGTGCTCTGATTCATGCTCTAGGCTGGGAGCGCAAGCTTATTGCTTTTTCAAACACGGTCCTACACCTCTCAGGTGCCGAGTTACAGGACGGTGAAAACAGTGAGTTTGTGTTAGACGCGAATCGTGCTGGCATTGATGCTCTAGGCTGGGAGCGCAAGCGTAATGCTTTTTCAAACACGGTCTACACCTCTCAGGTGCCGAGTTACAGGACGGTGAAAACAGTGAGTTTGTGTTAGACGCGAATCGTGCTGGGATTGATGCTCTAGGCTGGGAGCGCAAGCGTAATGCTTTTTCAAACACGGTCTACACCTCTCAGGTGCCGAGGTACAGGACGGTGAAAACAGTGAGTTTGTGTTAGACGCGAATCGTGCTGGCATTGATGCTCTAGGCTGGGAGCTCAAGCTTATTGCTTTTTCAAACACGGTCTACACCTCTCAGGTGCCGAGTTACAGGACTGTGAAAACAGTGAGTTTGTGTTAGACGCGAATCGTGCTCTGATTCATGCTCTAGTCTGGGAGCGCAAGCTTATAGCTTTTTCAAACACGGTCTACACCTCTCAGGTGCCGAGTTACAGGACGGTGAAAACAGTGAGTTTGTGTTAGACGCGAATCGTGCTCTGATTCATGCTCTAGGCTGGGAGCGCAAGCTTATTGCTTTTTCAAACACGGTCTACACCTCTCAGGTGCCGAGTTACAGGACGGTGAAAACAGTGAGTTTGTGTTAGACGCGAATCATGCTAGGGTTGATGCTCTAGGCTGAGAGCGCAAGCGTAATGCTTTTTCAAACACGGTCTACACCTCTCAGGTGCCGAGTTACAGGACGGTGAAAACAGTGAGTTTGTGTTAGACGCGAATCGTGCTGGCATTGATGCTCTAGGCTGGGAGCTCAAGCTTATTGCTTTTTCAAACACGGTCTACACCTCTCAGGTGCCGAGTTACAGGACTGTGAAAACAGTGAGTTTGTGTTAGACGCGAATCGTGCTCTGATTCATGCTCTAGGCTGGGAGCGCAAGCGTAATGCTTTTTCAAACACTGTCTACACCTCTCAGGTGCCGAGTTACAGGACTGTGAAAACAGTGAGTTTGTGTTAGACGCGAATCGTGCTCTGATTCATGCTCTAGGCTGGGAGCGCAAGCTTATTGCTTTTTCAAACACGGTCCTACACCTCTCAGGTGCCGAGTTACAGGACGGTGAAAACAGTGAGTTTGTGTTAGACGCGAATCGTGCTGGCATTGATGCTCTAGGCTGGGAGCGCAAGCGTAATGCTTTTTCAAACACTGTCTACACCTCTCAGGTGCCGAGTTACAGGACTGTGAAAACAGTGAGTTTGTGTTAGACGCGAATCGTGCTCTGATTCATGCTCTAGGCTGGGAGCGCAAGCTTATTGCTTTTTCAAACACGGTCCTACACCTCTCAGGTGCCGAGTTACAGGACGGTGAAAACAGTGAGTTTGTGTTAGACGCGAATCGTGCTGGCATTGATGCTCTAGGCTGGGAGCTCAAGCTTATTGCTTTTTCAAACACGGTCTACACCTCTCAGGTGCCGAGTTACAGGACGGTGAAAACAGTGAGTTTGTGTTAGACGCGAATCGTGCTGGGATTGATGCTCTAGGCTGGGAGCGCAAGCGTAATGCTTTTTCAAACACGGTCTACACCTCTCAGGTGCCGAGGTACAGGACGGTGAAAACAGTGAGTTTGTGTTAGACGCGAATCGTGCTGGCATTGATGCTCTAGGCTGGGAGCTCAAGCTTATTGCTTTTTCAAACACGGTCTACACCTCTCAGGTGCCGAGTTACAGGACGGTGAAAACAGTGAGTTTGTGTTAGACGCGAATCGTGCTGGGATTGATGCTCTAGGCTGGGAGCGCAAGCGTAATGCTTTTTCAAACACGGTCTACACCTCTCAGGTGCCGAGTTACAGGACGGTGAAAACAGTGAGTTTGTGTTAGACGCGAATCGTGCTGGGATTGATGCTCTAGGCTGGGAGCGCAAGCGTAATGCTTTTTCAAACACGGTCTACACCTCTCAGGTGCCGAGTTACAGGACGGTGAAAACAGTGAGTTTGTGTTAGACGCGAATCGTGCTCTGATTCATGCTCTAGGCGGGGAGCTCAAGCTTATTGCTTTTTCAAACACGGTCTACACCTCTCAGGTGCCGAGTTACAGGACGGTGAAAACAGTGAGTTTGTGTTAGACGCGAATCGTGCTGGGATTGATGCTCTAGGCTGGGAGCGCAAGCGTAATGCTTTTTCAAACACGGTCTACACCTCTCAGGTGCCGAGTTACAGGACGGTGAAAACAGTGAGTTTGTGTTAGACGCGAATCGTGCTCTGATTCATGCTCTAGGCGGGGAGCTCAAGCTTATTGCTTTTTCAAACACGGTCTACACCTCTCAGGTGCCGAGTTACAGGACGGTGAAAACAGTGAGTTTGTGTTAGACGCGAATCGTGCTCTGATTCATGCTCTAGGCTGGGAGCGCAAGCTTATTGCTTTTTCAAACACGGTCTACACCTCTCAGGTGCCGAGTTACAGGACGGTGAAAACAGTGAGTTTGTGTTAGACGAGAATCGTGCTCTGATTCATGCTCTAGGCGGGGAGCTCAAGCTTTTTGCTTTTTCAAACACGGTCTACACCTCTCAGGTGCCGAGTTACAGGACGGTGAAAACAGTGAGTTTGTGTTAGACGCGAATCGTGCTGGGATTGATGCTCTAGGCTGGGAGCTCAAGCTTATTGCTTTTTCAAACACGGTCTACACCTCTCAGGTGCCGAGTTACAGGACTGTGAAAACAGTGAGTTTGTGTTAGACGCGAATCGTGCTCTGATTCATGCTCTAGGCTGGGAGCGCAAGCGTAATGCTTTTTCAAACACTGTCTACACCTCTCAGGTGCCGAGTTACAGGACTGTGAAAACAGTGAGTTTGTGTTAGACGCGAATCGTGCTCTGATTCATGCTCTAGGCTGGGAGCGCAAGCTTATTGCTTTTTCAAACACGGTCCTACACCTCTCAGGTGCCGAGTTACAGGACGGTGAAAACAGTGAGTTTGTGTTAGACGCGAATCGTGCTGGCATTGATGCTCTAGGCTGGGAGCTCAAGCTTATTGCTTTTTCAAACACGGTCTACTCCTCTCAGGTGCCGAGTTACAGGACTGTGAAAACAGTGAGTTTGTGTTAGACGCGAATCGTGCTCTGATTCATGCTCTAGGCTGGGAGCGCAAGCTTATTGCTTTTTCAAACACGGTCCTACACCTCTCAGGTGCCGAGTTACAGGACGGTGAAAACAGTGAGTTTGTGTTAGACGCGAATCGTGCTGGCAGTGATGCTCTAGGCTGGGAGCTCAAGCTTATTGCTTTTTCAAACACGGTCTACACCTCTCAGGTGCCGAGTTACAGGACGGTGAAAACAGTGAGTTTGTGTTAGACGCGAATCGTGCTGGGATTCATGCTCTAGGCTGGGAGCGCAAGCGTAATGCTTTTTCAAACACGGTCTACACCTCTCAGGTGCCGAGTTACAGGACGGTGAAAACAGTGAGTTTGTGTTAGACGCGAATCGTGCTCTGATTCATGCTCTAGGCTGGGAGCGCAAGCTTATTGCTTTTTCAAACACGGTCTACACCTCTCAGGTGCCGAGTTACAGGACGGTGAAAACAGTGAGTTTGTGTTAGACGAGAATCGTGCTCTGATTCATGCTCTAGGCTGGGAGCGCAAGCTTATTGCTTTTTCAAACACGGTCTACACCTCTCAGGTGCCGAGTTACAGGACGGTGAAAACAGTGAGTTTGTGTTAGACGAGAATCGTGCTCTGATTCATGCTCTAGGCGGGGAGCTCAAGCTTTTTGCTTTTTCAAACACGGTCTACACCTCTCAGGTGCCGAGTTACAGGACGGTGAAAACAGTGAGTTTGTGTTAGACGCGAATCGTGCTCTGAGTCATGCTCTAGGCGGGGAGTTCAAGCTTATTGCTTTTTCAAACACGGTCTACACCTCTCAGGTGCCGAGTTACAGGACGGTGAAAAAAGTGAGTTTGTGTTAGACGCGAATCGTGCTCTGATTCATGCTCTAGGCTGGGAGCGCAAGCGTAATGCTTTTTCAAACACGGTCTACACCTCTCAGGTGCCGAGTTACAGGACGGTGAAAACAGTGAGTTTGTGTTAGACGCGAATCGTGCTCTGATTCATGCTCTAGGCTGGGAGCTTAAGCTTATTGCTTTTTCAAACACGGTCTACACCTCTCGGGTGCCGAGGTACAGGACGGTGAAAACAGTAAGTTTGTGTTAGACGTGAATCGTGCTCTGATTCATGCTTTAGGCTTGGAGCTCAAGCTTATTGCTTTTTCAAACACGGTCTACACCTCTCGGGTGCCGAGGTACAGGACGGTGAAAACAGTGAGTTTGTGTTAGACGCGAATCGTGCTGGGATTGATGCTCTAGGCTGGGAGCGCAAGCGTAATGCTTTTTCAAACACGGTCTACACCTCTCAGGTGCCGAGGTACAGGACGGTGAAAACAGTGAGTTTGTGTTAGACGCGAATCGTGCTGGGATTGATGCTCTAGGCTAGGAGCGCAAGCGTAATGCTTTTTCAAACACGGTCTACACCTCTCAGGTGCCGAGTTACAGGACGGTGAAAACAGTGAGTTTGTGTTAGACGCGAATCGTGCTCTGATTCATGCTCTAGGCTGGGAGTGCAAGCTTATTGCTTTTTCAAACACTGTCTACACCTCTCAGGTGCCGAGTTACAGGACTGTGAAAACAGTGAGTTTGTGTTAGACGCGAATCGTGCTCTGATTCATGCTCTAGGCTGGGAGCTTAAGCTTATTGCTTTTTCAAACACGGTCTACACCTCTCAGGTGCCGAGTTACAGGACTGTGAAAACAGTGAGTTTGTGTTAGACGCGAATCGTGCTCTGATTCATGCTCTAGGCTGGGAGCGCAAGCGTAATGCTTTTTCAAACACTGTCTACACCTCTCAGGTGCCGAGTTACAGGACTGTGAAAACAGTGAGTTTGTGTTAGACGCGAATCGTGCTCTGATTCATGCTCTAGGCTGGGAGCGCAAGCTTATTGCTTTTTCAAACACGGTCCTACACCTCTCAGGTGCCGAGTTACAGGACGGTGAAAACAGTGAGTTTGTGTTAGACGCGAATCGTGCTGGCATTGATGCTCTAGGCTGGGAGCGCAAGCGTAATGCTTTTTCAAACACTGTCTACACCTCTCAGGTGCCGAGTTACAGGACTGTGAAAACAGTGAGTTTGTGTTAGACGCGAATCGTGCTCTGATTCATGCTCTAGGCTGGGAGCGCAAGCTTATTGCTTTTTCAAACACGGTCCTACACCTCTCAGGTGCCGAGTTACAGGACGGTGAAAACAGTGAGTTTGTGTTAGACGCGAATCGTGCTGGCATTGATGCTCTAGGCTGGGAGCTCAAGCTTATTGCTTTTTCAAACACGGTCTACACCTCTCAGGTGCCGAGTTACAGGACGGTGAAAACAGTGAGTTTGTGTTAGACGCGAATCGTGCTGGGATTGATGCTCTAGGCTGGGAGCGCAAGCGTAATGCTTTTTCAAACACGGTCTACACCTCTCAGGTGCCGAGGTACAGGACGGTGAAAACAGTGAGTTTGTGTTAGACGCGAATCGTGCTGGCATTGATGCTCTAGGCTGGGAGCTCAAGCTTATTGCTTTTTCAAACACGGTCTACACCTCTCAGGTGCCGAGTTACAGGACTGTGAAAACAGTGAGTTTGTGTTAGACGCGAATCGTGCTCTGATTCATGCTCTAGTCTGGGAGCGCAAGCTTATAGCTTTTTCAAACACGGTCTACACCTCTCAGGTGCCGAGTTACAGGACGGTGAAAACAGTGAGTTTGTGTTAGACGCGAATCGTGCTCTGATTCATGCTCTAGGCTGGGAGCGCAAGCTTATTGCTTTTTCAAACACGGTCTACACCTCTCAGGTGCCGAGTTACAGGACGGTGAAAACAGTGAGTTTGTGTTAGACGGGAATCATGCTAGGGTTGATGCTCTAGGCTGGGAGCGCAAGCGTAATGCTTTTTCAAACACGGTCTACACCTCTCAGGTGCCGAGTTACAGGACGGTGAAAACAGTGAGTTTGTGTTAGACGCGAATCGTGCTCTGATTCATGCTCTAGGCGGGGAGCTCAAGCTTATTGCTTTTTCAAACACGGTCTACACCTCTCAGGTGCCGAGTTACAGGACGGTGAAAACAGTGAGTTTGTGTTAGACGCGAATCGTGCTCTGATTCATGCTCTAGGCTGGGAGCGCAAGCTTATTGCTTTTTCAAACACGGTCTACACCTCTCAGGTGCCGAGTTACAGGACGGTGAAAACAGTGAGTTTGTGTTAGACGAGAATCGTGCTCTGATTCATGCTCTAGGCGGGGAGCTCAAGCTTTTTGCTTTTTCAAACACGGTCTACACCTCTCAGGTGCCGGGTTACAGGACGGTGAAAACAGTGAGTTTGTGTTAGACGCGAATCGTGCTGGGATTGATGCTCTAGGCTGGGAGCTCAAGCTTATTGCTTTTTCAAACACGGTCTACACCTCTCAGGTGCCGAGTTACAGGACTGTGAAAACAGTGAGTTTGTGTTAGACGCGAATCGTGCTCTGATTCATGCTCTAGGCTGGGAGCGCAAGCGTAATGCTTTTTCAAACACTGTCTACACCTCTCAGGTGCCGAGTTACAGGACTGTGAAAACAGTGAGTTTGTGTTAGACGCGAATCGTGCTCTGATTCATGCTCTAGGCTGGGAGCGCAAGCTTATTGCTTTTTCAAACACGGTCCTACACCTCTCAGGTGCCGAGTTACAGGACGGTGAAAACAGTGAGTTTGTGTTAGACGCGAATCGTGCTGGCATTGATGCTCTAGGCTGGGAGCTCAAGCTTATTGCTTTTTCAAACACGGTCTACACCTCTCAGGTGCCGAGTTACAGGACTGTGAAAACAGTGAGTTTGTGTTAGACGCGAATCGTGCTCTGATTCATGCTCTAGGCTGGGAGCGCAAGCTTATTGCTTTTTCAAACACGGTCCTACACCTCTCAGGTGCCGAGTTACAGGACGGTGAAAACAGTGAGTTTGTGTTAGACGCGAATCGTGCTGGCAGTGATGCTCTAGGCTGGGAGCTCAAGCTTATTGCTTTTTCAAACACGGTCTACACCTCTCAGGTGCCGAGTTACAGGACGGTGAAAACAGTGAGTTTGTGTTAGACGCGAATCGTGCTGGGATTCATGCTCTAGGCTGGGAGCGCAAGCGTAATGCTTTTTCAAACACGGTCTACACCTCTCAGGTGCCGAGTTACAGGACGGTGAAAACAGTGAGTTTGTGTTAGACGCGAATCGTGCTCTGATTCATGCTCTAGGCTGGGAGCGCAAGCTTATTGCTTTTTCAAACACGGTCTACACCTCTCAGGTGCCGAGTTACAGGACGGTGAAAACAGTGAGTTTGTGTTAGACGAGAATCGTGCTCTGATTCATGCTCTAGGCTGGGAGCGCAAGCTTATTGCTTTTTCAAACACGGTCTACACCTCTCAGGTGCCGAGTTACAGGACGGTGAAAACAGTGAGTTTGTGTTAGACGAGAATCGTGCTCTGATTCATGCTCTAGGCTGGGAGCGCAAGCTTATTGCTTTTTCAAACACGGTCTACACCTCTCAGGTGCCGAGTTACAGGACGGTGAAAACAGTGAGTTTGTGTTAGACGGGAATCATGCTAGGGTTGATGCTCTAGGCTGGGAGCGCAAGCGTAATGCTTTTTCAAACACGGTCTACACCTCTCAGGTGCCGAGTTACAGGACGGTGAAAACAGTGAGTTTGTGTTAGACGCGAATCGTGCTCTGATTCATGCTCTAGGCGGGGAGCTCAAGCTTATTGCTTTTTCAAACACGGTCTACACCTCTCAGGTGCCGAGTTACAGGACGGTGAAAACAGTGAGTTTGTGTTAGACGCGAATCGTGCTCTGATTCATGCTCTAGGCTGGGAGCGCAAGCTTATTGCTTTTTCAAACACGGTCTACACCTCTCAGGTGCCGAGTTACAGGACGGTGAAAACAGTGAGTTTGTGTTAGACGAGAATCGTGCTCTGATTCATGCTCTAGGCGGGGAGCTCAAGCTTTTTGCTTTTTCAAACACGGTCTACACCTCTCAGGTGCCGGGTTACAGGACGGTGAAAACAGTGAGTTTGTGTTAGACGCGAATCGTGCTGGGATTGATGCTCTAGGCTGGGAGCTCAAGCTTATTGCTTTTTCAAACACGGTCTACACCTCTCAGGTGCCGAGTTACAGGACTGTGAAAACAGTGAGTTTGTGTTAGACGCGAATCGTGCTCTGATTCATGCTCTAGGCTGGGAGCGCAAGCGTAATGCTTTTTCAAACACTGTCTACACCTCTCAGGTGCCGAGTTACAGGACTGTGAAAACAGTGAGTTTGTGTTAGACGCGAATCGTGCTCTGATTCATGCTCTAGGCTGGGAGCGCAAGCTTATTGCTTTTTCAAACACGGTCCTACACCTCTCAGGTGCCGAGTTACAGGACGGTGAAAACAGTGAGTTTGTGTTAGACGCGAATCGTGCTGGCATTGATGCTCTAGGCTGGGAGCTCAAGCTTATTGCTTTTTCAAACACGGTCTACACCTCTCAGGTGCCGAGTTACAGGACTGTGAAAACAGTGAGTTTGTGTTAGACGCGAATCGTGCTCTGATTCATGCTCTAGGCTGGGAGCGCAAGCTTATTGCTTTTTCAAACACGGTCCTACACCTCTCAGGTGCCGAGTTACAGGACGGTGAAAACAGTGAGTTTGTGTTAGACGCGAATCGTGCTGGCAGTGATGCTCTAGGCTGGGAGCTCAAGCTTATTGCTTTTTCAAACACGGTCTACACCTCTCAGGTGCCGAGTTACAGGACGGTGAAAACAGTGAGTTTGTGTTAGACGCGAATCGTGCTGGGATTCATGCTCTAGGCTGGGAGCGCAAGCGTAATGCTTTTTCAAACACGGTCTACACCTCTCAGGTGCCGAGTTACAGGACGGTGAAAACAGTGAGTTTGTGTTAGACGCGAATCGTGCTCTGATTCATGCTCTAGGCTGGGAGCGCAAGCTTATTGCTTTTTCAAACACGGTCTACACCTCTCAGGTGCCGAGTTACAGGACGGTGAAAACAGTGAGTTTGTGTTAGACGAGAATCGTGCTCTGATTCATGCTCTAGGCTGGGAGCGCAAGCTTATTGCTTTTTCAAACACGGTCTACACCTCTCAGGTGCCGAGTTACAGGACGGTGAAAACAGTGAGTTTGTGTTAGACGAGAATCGTGCTCTGATTCATGCTCTAGGCGGGGAGCTCAAGCTTTTTGCTTTTTCAAACACGGTCTACACCTCTCAGGTGCCGAGTTACAGGACGGTGAAAACAGTGAGTTTGTGTTAGACGCGAATCGTGCTCTGAGTCATGCTCTAGGCGGGGAGTTCAAGCTTATTGCTTTTTCAAACACGGTCTACACCTCTCAGGTGCCGAGTTACAGGACGGTGAAAAAAGTGAGTTTGTGTTAGACGCGAATCGTGCTCTGATTCATGCTCTAGGCTGGGAGCGCAAGCGTAATGCTTTTTCAAACACGGTCTACACCTCTCAGGTGCCGAGTTACAGGACGGTGAAAACAGTGAGTTTGTGTTAGACGCGAATCGTGCTCTGATTCATGCTCTAGGCTGGGAGCTTAAGCTTATTGCTTTTTCAAACACGGTCTACACCTCTCGGGTGCCGAGGTACAGGACGGTGAAAACAGTAAGTTTGTGTTAGACGTGAATCGTGCTCTGATTCATGCTTTAGGCTTGGAGCTCAAGCTTATTGCTTTTTCAAACACGGTCTACACCTCTCGGGTGCCGAGGTACAGGACGGTGAAAACAGTGAGTTTGTGTTAGACGCGAATCGTGCTGGGATTGATGCTCTAGGCTGGGAGCGCAAGCGTAATGCTTTTTCAAACACGGTCTACACCTCTCAGGTGCCGAGGTACAGGACGGTGAAAACAGTGAGTTTGTGTTAGACGCGAATCGTGCTGGGATTGATGCTCTAGGCTAGGAGCGCAAGCGTAATGCTTTTTCAAACACGGTCTACACCTCTCAGGTGCCGAGTTACAGGACGGTGAAAACAGTGAGTTTGTGTTAGACGCGAATCGTGCTCTGATTCATGCTCTAGGCTGGGAGTGCAAGCTTATTGCTTTTTCAAACACTGTCTACACCTCTCAGGTGCCGAGTTACAGGACTGTGAAAACAGTGAGTTTGTGTTAGACGCGAATCGTGCTCTGATTCATGCTCTAGGCTGGGAGCTTAAGCTTATTGCTTTTTCAAACACGGTCTACACCTCTCGGGTGCCGAGGTACAGGACGGTGAAAACAGTGAGTTTGTGTTAGACGTGAATCGTGCTCTGATTCATGCTTTAGGCGGGGAGCTCAAGCTTATTGCTTTTTCATACACGGTCTACACCTCTCAGGTGCCGAGTTACAGGACGGTGAAAACAGTGAGTTTGTGTTAGACGCGAATCATGCTGGGGTTGATGCTCTAGGCTGGGAGCGCAAGCGTAATGCTTTTTCAAACACGGTCTACACCTCTCAGGTGCCGAGGTACAGGGCGGTGAAAACAGTGAGTTTGTGTTAGACGCGAATCGTGCTGGGATTCATGCTCTAGGCGGGGAGCTCAAGCTTATTGCTTTTTCAAACACGGTCTACACCTCTCAGGTGCCGAGTTACAGGACGGTGAAAACAGTGAGTTTGTGTTAGACGCGAATCGTGCTAGGATTCATGCTCTAGGCGGGGAGCTCAAGCTTATTGCTTTTTCAAACACGGTCTACACCTCTCAGGTGCCGAGTTACAGGACGGTGAAAACAGTGAGTGTGTGTTAGACGCGAATCGTGCTCTGATTCATGCTCTAGGCTGGGATCGCAAGCTTATTGCTTTTTGAAACACGGTCTACATCTCTCAGGTGCCGAGGTACAGGACGGTGAAAACAGTGAGTTTGTGTTAGACGCGAATCGTGCTCTGATTCATACTCTAGGCTGGGAGCTCAGGCTTATTGCTTTTTCAAACACGGTCTACACCTCTCAGGTGCCGAGTTACAGGACGGTGAAAACAGTGAGTTTGTGTTAGACGCGAATCGTGCTCTGATTCATGCTCTAGGCTGGGAGCGCAAGCTTATTGCTTTTTCAAACACGGTCTACACCTCTCGGGTGCCGAGGTACAGGACGGTGAAAACAGTGAGTTTGTGTTAGACGTGAATCGTGCTCTGATTCATGCTTTAGGCGGGGAGCTCAAGCTTATTGCTTTTTCAAACACGGTCTACACCTCTCAGGTGCCGAGTTACAGGACGGTGAAAACAGTGAGTTTGTGTTAGACGCGAATCATGCTGGGGTTGATGCTCTAGGCTGGGAGCGCAAGCGTAATGCTTTTTCAAACACGGTCTACACCTCTCAGGTGCCGAGGTACAGGGCGGTGAAAACAGTGAGTTTGTGTTAGACGCGAATCGTGCTGGGATTCATGCTCTAGGCTAGGAGCGCAAGCGTAATGCTTTTTCAAACACGGTCTACACCTCTCAGGTGCCGAGTTACAGGACGGTGAAAACAGTGAGTTTGTGTTAGACGCGAATCGTGCTAGGATTCATGCTCTAGGCGGGGAGCTCAAGCTTATTGCTTTTTCAAACACGGTCTACACCTCTCAGGTGCCGAGTTACAGGACGGTGAAAACAGTGAGTGTGTGTTAGACGCGAATCGTGCTCTGATTCATGCTCTAGGCTGGGATCGCAAGCTTATTGCTTTTTGAAACACGGTCTACATCTCTCAGGTGCCGAGGTACAGGACGGTGAAAACAGTGAGTTTGTGTTAGACGCGAATCGTGCTCTGATTCATACTCTAGGCTGGGAGCTCAGGCTTATTGCTTTTTCAAACACGGTCTACACCTCTCAGGTGCCGAGTTACAGGACGGTGAAAACAGTGAGTTTGTGTTAGACGCGAATCGTCCTCTGATTCATGCTCTAGGCTGGGAGCGCAAGCTTATTGCTTTTTCAAACACGGTCTACACCTCTCAGGTGCCGAGTTACAGGACGGTGAAAACAGTGAGTGTGTGTTAGACGCGAATCGTGCTCTGATTCATGCTCTAGGCTGGGATCGCAAGCTTATTGCTTTTTAAAACACGGTCTACACCTCTCAGGTGCCGAGGTACAGGACGGTGAAAACAGTGAGTCTGTGTTAGACGCGAATCGTGCTCTGATTCATGCTCTAGGCTGGGAGCGCAAGCTTATTGCTTTTTCAAACACGGTCTACACCTCTCAGGTGCCGAGTTACAGGACGGTGAAAACAGTGAGTTTGTGTTAGACGCGAATCGTGCTCTGATTCATGCTCTAGGCTGGGAGCGCAAGCTTATTGCTTTTTCAAACACGGTCTACACCTCTCAGGTGCCGAGTTACAGGACGGTGAAAACAGTGAGTTTGTGTTAGATGCGAATCGTGCTCTGATTCATGCTCTAGGCTGGGAGCGCAAGCTTATTGCTTTTTCAAACACGGTCTACACCTCTCAGGTGCCGAGTTACAAGACGGTGAAAACAGTGAGTTTGTGTTAGACGCGAATCGTGCTCTGATTCATGCTCTAGGCTGGGAGCTCAAGCTTATTGCTTTTTCAAACACGGTCTACACCTCTCAGGTGCCGAGGTACAGGACGGTGAAAACAGTGAGTTTGTGTTAGACGCGAATCGTGCTCTGATTCATGCTCTAGGCTGGGAGCTTAAGCTTATTGCTTTTTCAAACACGGTCTACACCTCTCAGGTGCCGAGTTACAGGACGGTGAAAACAGTGAGTTTGTGTTAGACGCGAATCGTGCTGGGATTGATGCTCTAGGCTGGGAGCGCAAGCGTAATGCTTTTTCAAACACGGTCTACACCTCTCAGGTGCCGAGTTACAGGACGGTGAAAACAGTGAGTTTGTGTTAGACGCGAATCGTGCTCTGATTCATGCTCTAGGCTGCGAGCGAAAGCTTATTGCTTTTTCAAACACGGTCTACATCTCTCAGGTGCCGAGTTACAGGACAGTGAAAACAGTGAGTTTGTGTTAGACGCGAATCGTGCTCTGATTCATGCTCTAGGCGGGGAGCTCAAGCTTATTGCTTTTTCAAACACGGTCTTCACCTCTCAGGTGCCGAGTTACAGGACGGTGAAAACAGTGAGTTTGTGTTAGACGCGAATCGTGCTCTGATTCATGCTCTAGGCTGGGAGCGCAAGCTTAATGCTTTTTCAAACACGGTCTACACCTCTCAGGTGCCGAGTTACAGGACGGTGAAAACAGTGAGTTTGTGTTAGACGCGAATCGTGCTCTGATTCATGCTCTAGGCTGGGAGCGCAAGCTTATTGCTTTTTCAAACACGGTCTACACCTCTCAGGTGCCGAGTTACAGGACGGTGAAAACAGTGAGTTTGTGTTAGACGCGAATCGTGCTCTGATTCATGCTCTAGGCTGGGAGCTCAAGCTTATTGCTTTTTCAAACACGGTCTACACCTCTCAGGTGCCGAGTTACAGGACGGTGAAAACAGTGAGTTTGTGTTAGACGCGAATGGTGCTCTGATTCATGCTCTAGGCGGGGAGCGCAAGCTTAATGCTTTTTCAAACACGGTCTACACCTCTCAGGTGCCGAGTTACAGAACGGTGAAAACAGTGAGTGTGTGTTAGACGCGAATCGTGCTCTGATTCATGCTCTAGGCTGGGAGCACAAGCGTAATGCTTTTTCAAACACGGTCTACACCTCTCAGGTGCCGAGTTACAGGACGGTGAAAACAGTGAGTTTGTGTTAGACGCGAATCGTGCTCTGATTCATGCTCTAGGCTGGGAGCGCAAGCTTATTGCTTTTTCAAACACGGTCTACACCTCTCAGGTGCCGAGTTACAGGACGGTGAAAACAGTGACTTTGTGTTAGACGCGAATCGTGCTCTGATTCATGCTCTAGGCGGGGAGCTCAAGCTTATTGCTTTCTCTACACCTCTCAGGTGCCGAGTTCTCTCGTTGCTCTCCCTAAGGAGGATTCATGCCAGCTCCCTCATTTGCATATTACCCACAGGAGCGTGCATGGCCAGGTGCGTCTACTTACTCAGTTTGTAGTTGCTCTCCCTAAGGAGGATTCATGTCAGCTCCCTTATTTGCATATTACCCAGAGGAGCGTGCATGGCCAGGTGCGTTTCCTTACTCAGTTTGTAGTTGCGCTCCCTAAGAAGGATTCATGTCAGCTCTTATTTGCATATTACCCAGAGAAGCGTGCATGGCCAGGTGCGTCTTCTTACTCAGATTGTAGTTGCTCTCCCTAAGGAGGATTCATGCCAGCTCCCTTATTTGCATATTACCCAGAGGAGCGTGCATGGCCAGGTGCGTCTACTTACTCAGTTTGTAGGTGCTCTCCCTAAGGAGGATTCATGCCAGCTCCTTCATTTGCATATTACCCAGAGGAGCGTGCACGGCCAGGTGCGTCTACTTACTCAATTTGTAATTGCTCTCCCTAAGGAGGATTCATGCCAGCTCCCTTATTTGCATATTACCCAGAGGAGCGTGCATGGCCAGGTGCGTCTCCTCACTCAATTTGTACTTGCTCTCCCTAAGGAGGATTCATGCCAGTTCCCTTATTTGCATATTACCCAGAGGAGCGTGCATCGCCAGGTTCGTCTCCTTACTCAGCTTGTAGGTGCTCTCCCTAAGGAGGATTCATGCCAGCTCCTTCATTTGCATATTACCCAGAGGAGCGTGCACAGCCAGGTGCGTCTACTTACTCAATTTGTACTTGCTCTCCCTAAGGAGGATTTATGCCAGCTCCCTTATTTGCATATTACCCAGAGGAGTGTGCATGGCCAGGTGCGTCTACTTACTCAGTTTGTAGTTGCTCTCCCTAAGGAGGATTCATGCCAGCTCTCTTATTTGCATATTACCCAGAGGAGCATGCATGGCCAGGTGCGTCTCCTTACTCAGTTTGTAGTTGCTCTCCCTAAGGAGGATTCATGCCAGCTCCCTCATTTGCATATTACCCAGAGGAGCATGCATGGCCAGGTGCGTCTCCTTACTCAGTTTGTAGTTGCTCTTCCTGAGGAGGATTCATGCCAGCTCCCTCATTTGCATATTACCCAGAGGAGCATGCATGGCCAGGTGCGTCTACTTACTCAGTTTGTAGTTGCGCTCCCTAAGGAGGATTCATGCCAGCTTTCTCATTTGCATATTACCCAGAGGAGCGTGCATGGCCAGGTGCGTTTCTTACTCAGTTTGTAGTTGCTCTCCCTAAGGAGGATTCATGCCAGCTCCCTCATTTGCATATTACCCAGAGGAGCGTGCATGGCCAGGTGCATCTACTTACTCAGTTTGTATTTGCTCTCCCTAAGGAGGATTCATGCCAGCTCCCTTATTTGCATATTACCCAGAGGAGCGTGCATGGCCAGGTGTGTCTCCTTACTCAGTTTGTAGTTGCTCTCCCTAAGTAGGATTCATGCCAGCTCCCTCATTTACATATTACCCAGAGGAGCTACCTGCGGGCACCGACAGCATGAAGCTGTCACGTCCAGACACAAGTTTTTACGTCCTCAGGGATTAAGGCCCACTTGGGCAGGATGTAAAAACACTATGTGCTGGTCATTAAGGGGTTAAGAATTAAATTATGCAAACTGAATAATACGAAATGTAACGATTGGCCAATTTTGCATCTTTCAAATAATGTGGAATATGATTTAGACCCGTTTCCACTGAGAAACAAGGCGAGGTTCATCCATAGACTCATCACAACAGTTCTTTTGTTTTATTATATACTTTATTATTGTGATTTGCATTTGATCCGCGGACCTTACCCCGGCGATCAGCGAGAGGAGATAAAACATCTTCTCGGAGGCTTCCGCATTTGAATCCAGATGCGGTTATCCTCCATGGACCTTTCCGGCCTCTGCGCATGTGCCCGCCGGCAAAATGCTGGACACATTCGCAGGAGCCCAGGAAATTTTAAACCTCCCTGCTGTCGGCGACCAACGGTCGCGGAGTGCTTGGAGCAGTGATTGGTGGCCTTGATGAGCGGTCCCTAGTCACGTGATAAAAAAGTAGGGATCTAACATTGGGCCGGTCTCACACGGCCGGATAGGAATTACGGGTTCTGCATGCGCTTGATCAGCGGTAATCCATGGATCAATCACAATTCCCCCCAATTAGCGAGTCGGAATTACCTAATCCACTCGCAGAAAACAGAACACAGCATGTTATATTTTACCGTGGATATCCACGACCTCGAGCCCATTGTGCTCTATAGTCGCGGATATACCCGCAGCCCATACGCAACTATATTGTGCATGGGCTGCGGGTACCCGAGTCATATCTAAGTGATGGTGCGGGAAATACAAACAAAAACCGGTACTGCGCATATACAGGCGGTCATGCGCAGTACACAGTTTTTTGTTTGCCAAATCCGCAGCTACGGTTGTGGATCGGCTGCGGTGAGCTGCTGTCCAAATCCGCAGCTACGGTTGTGGATCGGCTGCAGTGATCTGCTGTCCAAATCCGCAGCTATGGTTGTGGATCGGCTGCAGTGATCTGCTGTCCAAATCCGCAGCTATGGTTGTGGTTTACACAGAGAGACGACAAGGAGCCGTTCGTGTTTAGCCCGTGTAAAGGACGCCATCAGCCAACAAATGAGCCCCCCACCCATCCTTCCCCTCTGAAGGTAATATGGAGCTCACTAGCTCCACAAGACTAGATTGGAGCGGCTCCTCTCTTCAGTAGCTCCACTCTAGCCACTTCACTGATCTGCTGGCTAGAATGTATTGGCTGGTGGTAGGATCTCCCAGCAGCCAGTGCGCTGTGCGCTATGTGTGGAGACGCGGTCACCTGAGATTTGTGCGCTGTGTGCTACGTGTGAAGAAACGGCCACCTGAGATTTGTGCGCTGTGCGCTAATTGTGGAGACGCGGCCACCTGAGATTTGTGCGCTGTGCGCTACGTGTGGAGACGCCACCTGAAATTAGTGCGCTGTGCGCTACGTGTGGTGAGTACCCACCTGAGATTTGTGCGCTGCGTGTGGAGACGCAGCCACCTGAGATTCGTGCGCTACGTGTGGAGACGCGGCCACCTGAGATTCGTGCGCTACGTGTGGAGACGCGGCCACCTGAGATTCGTGCGCTACGTGTGGAGACGCGGCCACCTGAGATTCGTGCGCTACGTGTGGAGACGCGGCCACCCGAGATTTGTGCGCTATGTGTGGTGAGTATGTCACCTGAAATTTGCGCCACGCCACCTGACTTTTTTTTGCAGATTCGTGCGCTACGTGTGGAGACGCGGCCACCCAAGATTCGTGTGCTATGTGTGGTGAGTATGTCACCTGAAATTTGCGCCACGCCACCTGACTTTTTTTTGCAGATTCGTGCTCTACGTGTGGAGACGCGGCCACCCGAGATTCGTGCGCTACGTGTGGAGACACGGCCACCTGAGATTCGTGCGCTACGTGTGGAGACGCGGCCACCCGAGATTCGTGCGCTACGTGTGGTGAGTATGTCACCTGAGATTTGCACCACGCCACCTGATTTATTTTTGCAGATTCGTGCGCTACGTGTGGAGACGCGGCCACCCGAGATTCGTGCGCTACGTGTGGTGAGTGCGTCACCTGAGATTTGCGCGACGCCACCTGACTTTTGTTTGCAGAATTGTGCGCTACGTGTGGAGACGCGGCCACCCGAGATTTGTGCGCCTTTTTGCAAACTTGCGTGTGGAGAGGATCCTGACGTTTGGACGCGTTTTGAGAAGAATTTCGCTTCGCTCGGACACCAGCTGACATAACTCGTTGAGGTAAGCTGCTGATCTGCCAAAATTTTCATTGCGTGCATCTGCTCATATGTGCACATTTTGTGCATATTTGCAGGTTTTCGCTTGCATCTGCTCATATGTGCATGTTTACATGTTTTCACTAGCATCTGCTCATATGTGCATATTTGGCGCATATTTGCAGGTTTTCACTTGCATCTGCTCATATGTTCATATATGTATATATATTACTGTGTGTGTATGTACGTACACGTACGTGTATGTACGTATATACGTGTATGTGTGTACGTACGTACGTGCGTGTACGTACGTGTATGTATGTACGTATGTGTGTACGTACGTACGCATGTGTACGTACGTACGCGTGTGTACACGTACGTCGAATTTGGACAATAATTTGCTGTGTTAAAACTTCATCTTATAGGTCGGATAACAGATTACATAAAATTTTTGAATTTTTATTTTTTATTTGGCATTTTTGGATACACTAATAGCTTTTATTTATTTTCTAGCAAACGTACAGGTGCCATCACAATACTGTACCAAATTAGCACACAGCTAACAAAGCTTCGGAAAAACATACCAATTGTCCAAATGAGATGTCTGGATCTATTAAAGTTGTGGTGAAGAAAAGCAGGGACAGTATGTAGCTTATAGCGGTTTAGAGATTTATTAGCCACAAAGTACGCAAACCACCAGAATAAAGCAAACTTTTTTCCTTCTTCTTTACAGGTGAGCTGATAAGTTATTTCAAGATTACCACACTGCGTTTGCTCACAATCATTGTTGAAGCAGCAGAGAGACTGACGGTCCTAGATGTTGGCTCAGTAGGACGCTTTCAAGATGGGCATGTTTGCAAATCGAAGTGATTCTTACATTGTTTTTTCTGTGCCTTGTTGTACTTCGTTTAAGTGGTAAAAATGGGCAGTTAGAAGTTGTGTATATTAATTAAAATTAAGAATATTGACAACATTTTGAATAACTTGTAATTTTTTAACATTTGCAAATGTTATATCTCATATGTGCAAGCATACTCTACAAATCTTTGCCAACATATATTTCCATCTGTTCACTTTATTCTAGACGCACATTTGCAAAAACATCCTTTGTTTGGAACCATTTAGGAGACATTCAAGTTGAATCTTACTTTTCCTCATTTTGATAAACCCTTTTTTCTCCACCGAGCCAAGATTGCAAAGGCTCGTGGGTGTCAGAATACATACCCCCTAAAATGACCCTATTTTACAAAGTACACCCCTTAATGTGTTCACTGAGGGGTGTCAGGAGTATTTAGATCCCACATTTTCAGGAATTAATGCAATTTAGATTAAAAAAAAAAAAAAAGCGTTCGGGTAATGTGCTATTCTAAATTTTTCTCCCCCAAAATCATTTTCATGTGCACTGACACCCCAAAATGGATACCCCTGTTTGTATTGTTTTCAGAAATGTACCCATTGTGGCCCTAATGTTATGTTAGTATGCACAAAGGCAAGGGGTTAAAAGGGTTCCCTGGGACTCCAGTACTGATGATCTATGCGCAGTGAAGTGTTGATCTGCCTCTCAGAATCCCTGCCAATCAGCTGATGACGAGTGCGCACCGCTGCCACTTCAGTCTATGCCAGACGCAGCACCGTACATTTCCGGCTGTACACGCCTGCATAGGATTGGATTTCAATACGCAATCCTATGCAGAAGGCCGTGGTTTGTCTACGCGAAATCACGCGCAGAAAACAAACCGCGCTATGCTCTAATTCTATGCGGGGTTCGCAGAGCCTCGGACATAAACGTCACTCGCTGGCTGCCGGCTCTGCGCATGTGCCGTCTGCTGGCACATGAGTCAGAGCTGCGGGAGCGGGCGAGTTCCGCACTGCTCTCTGCAGGTGCTCAGGTCGGGTCCCGTTGCGAGCAGCTGGATGCGACACGGCCGTCTGCAGGCAGCCTTAGGCCTCATGTCCACTGGAAAAATACAATCCGCGTAGAATCAGCTTTCTATTGTATAATTTTTGCATGCAGATATCTGCACACATTGCTATCAATGTGATAGCAATGTGGCCGATCCGCGGTAAAATGGAGCATGCCGGGTTTTTTTCTCCCACGCGTGAAAAACGCAATTCTATTAAAATTCCATCCGCGGGTGCAAAAATCAGTTTAATGGACCACGGATGGCCAATGATTCCCTAGGGGCAAATCCGCTGCGGAAACCGCAATTCCATTTTGCTAGTGGACATGAGGCCTTAAGGCTCCTTCCCACAGACGGATCTATTCAACCTAATAGCTCAATGCTTACGGTGCGGAATTTCACAGCGGAATTCCGCACCGTAAAATCACCCGTCCTCACCCACGGCATGCTCTATTTGCCGCGGGTGTACGCGCGGACGGCTTCCATTGCAGTCTGTGGAAGCCGTCCATTCACGCTATCTTCCGCTGTAGCACAGCGGAAGATAGCGTGAAACCGCCTCTACGCCTACCGCGTCACATGCCGCTGCGGTGCGTCACGCGCTCGATTGCCCATGCGCGCTGAGGCGTCATGCGGGACTCCGAAACTGGAGGTAAGTATTGGGGTCTCTTGGGGCCGCCGTGACGGGCTCCGCCCCGGAATTCCATGGCGGAGCCCGTCACAGCCATGTGCAGCCGGCTTTACAGCGTGGGTAATCAGGAGTTAAAACATAAATAAGGTAAAACAAAAAAACAAATTCAAATCACGTTTTATTATTTATTAAAAATGTGGATTTTACACCAAGTGTCATTCCCTGATAAACCAAAGGCCGCTGTGTTTGGGTATCCTTTCTGTTTACTCAATCGGTGTAAAATATTGCGCAGTTTTTCAGGATCCTCCGTCATAATTCTTTGAAAGAAAAAGCTTATAAAAAAAAAAAGGTGAGTCACAGGCAAAAAGCAGTCCATAAAACGAAGGGTTTCAAGATTGCTGAACGTCGAGGGTCTCTTCACTGTCGGACAGCCTTCCCATTCTCAAGGACGTCAGATCTGCAGGAAATTATGAAAAATCAGCAGGTTAACAGTCACATCACACCAGTATTACTGATCCCTAGATCCGCGCCACCCACTTACATTGACCACTACTCCCCCAACCTGGTCAGAACAATCATATATAATAAATATATATACATACGTACACGTACGGCAATGCCTCATCAGTTACAGTAGTGATCATAGGTAATGGCAAGCAGGGACACCTGTTGTCGTGGCAACCCATCGGCCCGCCATGATTACAAGGGCCAGACGACATAACATAGGGAGCACGCTCCCTCGGGGAATCCTTTACTTGCTGCCATCTCAAAACTTTGCAGGACAACCTATGGTTTCTCTTGGTATCATTTTGGACTACATGCCACTTTTTCATCGTTTTTTATGATATTTTGGGGGGGGGGGGGGAATTGAATGACCCAAAAAGTACAATTCTGACATTTTGGCTTTTTTTCTGACAATATAAATGATGCTGATTTTTTGAGAGTTCAAATTGTTATGGACACGAAGATACCAAATAGATTTTAGATGTTCTTATTTCATCACCGGTGCTCAGGAAAGATGTTACAGTATTGGAGGGGGTTCAAAGAAGAGCAACTAAACTAATACAGGGGACTCAGGCTAGCTGTGGTCCAGTCGCAAGGGCTGTGAAAAACCCTGTGGTAGACCCGGAGAGCTTGCCTTAGCTTGCTCGATGGGCCTGCCTCGATCTGGGAGGTCGAGGAGGGTCAACCGTTGAGGGCTGCGGGGTAGTGTAGGGACAGTTAGTAAAACAGACAGTTTCATTACTGCTAACCGTCATCAGAATATGCAGCATGATAGAAACACACGCTCATAACCTCAGGACACATTTTACCTGCACATAACCCTCAGGCGTCATTTGACGACACATTGCTCATTCTCGCCCCTGCCCTCTCCATCAAACTCGGAGAGATGGCGCTGATTTTGTACCTGAAACCACGTGATATCGGACGTCCATGACTACAGCAACTCACGCAGGACCGGATGGAAAAATACCATATTTGGACCACCCAATCCCATGCTTTGATTCCCAACCACGTATTGCTTCCTGCTGCCCATAAAGAGCAATTAACTCATCATGCTATATAAGATGCTATACGCCTACTAATAAACAGTCAGGAAGACTTTCTACACTGACAGTCTTGTCTCCGTGTGATCTCTTACATTGTGCGCACAATCTCTGAACATAAATCTGGAAGGGTACAAACATTCCTATTGATTACGCCGTAGACCCCAAAATAAATCCACATCACTGAGAAGCTCCACTGAAATCAATGGAGGTGTTTTACAGTGTTTACCGTGGCTTTTTAAACGCCGAGCTAAATGCTGTAAAAACTGTCTGTGTGAGAGCGGCCCTAGTGACGAAGTCTGTTTGCTCCTTAACCCCTTAGTGACTTCCTGCCTAAGTGGGCTTTAATCTCCAGGGCCGTAAAAAGACACTTGCTCTGGGGATTAAAGCCCTGGGGGCTGTGGACATGACAGCTCCCTGCTGTTGGCGCGACCACCAGTCACCCTTAAAAGTAAACAGAAAGTTAAAAAATGGTAAAATGTAATCTTCGCTCATATTCGTGAGGGGAGATGTAATTACATACCTAAGGCCCCCGGATTTACCCTTGGACCTCACCTCGGCTTCTGCGCACACGCCCGTCGTCAACGTTGGCCGATGCAAGAGCCGCAGTTTCCTGAGTAATTTAAGATATCCCTGCTCCTGGCTACCAAACATAGCCGAGAGCCTGGAGATTTCATGGTGGGCCGCAGTACATGGTCCCCAGTCACGTGATTGCCGTTAGCCAATGGATATCCATTCCGTAACGAATCCAATCCGTAAAGGAAGGTGAAAATATTTCTATAGGCCTCCGGCGATGTCCCCCGGGATCCTTATCCTCGGTTGGATAACGGTGATCATGTAAAAGTTAAGAAAAAGTTGAAGTTTAATCTCCCCTCTTCGATCGGTGAGAGGAGATGAAACTTCTTACCGGAGGCCTCCGTATTTGAACCTCAATGTGATCCTCCTCCGTGGACCTTCTCCGGCTTCTGCGCATGAACCTGCCTTAAAATGCCAGACACATGCGCAGCAGCTGGGGAGCCCGGTAAATTTTAAATCTCTGTGCTCCCGGCTACCAAAGGTCACCGAGAGCCTGGAGCAGTGATCGGTGGTCTCGTTGAGCTGTCCCTGGTCACGTGATAAAAAGGTAGTGATCTACCAAAGGCCGGTCTCACACGACTGGATATGTTATACAGCCAGCCGCGGCGAAGGGAAGATCCGGAGCAGGTGAGTAAATTCCGATTTTGGTCTCCCGCACGAAAATGGAGCATGGTCCAGATTTTTTCATGCTCCATTTTTAAAAAAATCACTTGTATAATTATATAATTTATATATTTATATTATATATTTATATAATGGGCCTTTTTTGATATGTCATGGTGTATCACATTATAGGATGCCCATCATGTGATTACATGGGAAGGAGCTTTACATGTCAGCCGGGATAATAGGTGACGGTTAGCCCACCCCTCCCGCTGTGAACCCCATACGTAATGTGACGTGTCTGTGCCGGTCACATGACAGTGCCGGTCACGTGACCTCCTCACTGTCAATTCCATCTGCGGTGTCACATGACATTGCCAGTCATGTGACCGCTTGCTCCGCCCACTTTTCGGCATCATCACAGGTCCTCCAGCAGCGTTATTATGACGCGTGAGCCGGTGGCAATGCAGGGACGCACGCCAGGATGTATACTTCGCCCGATACAACGTGGCTCTTCCAGGTTATTGAATTGTATGTCTAGGTCTAGTAGTTTTATATTTAAGTTAGCTATCTATGAGTGGCAGGATATACTTGAAAAAGGCTTCCAACAGCCGAAACGCGTTGTATGTATATGCCGGGTCCCCTCAAAAAGGGACCTATTTGTGTTTGTTTAATAATAAAAACTATTTCCTGATATTGGATCGTGAGGAAGCAACTTTCGATTCTGGTGGAGGTAGTCTTCGGAGTTAACAATTGTTTAGAGCCATCTCGGACTCCTGAGGGGGAAGGCTGACACTCCCCTCTCCTAAGTGAGTATACATCATCTATCCTGTGTGTTCGCAGCGCAGCTTTATTGTGATCGTTACACGACTGGATATGTTATACAGCCAGCCGCGGCGAAGGGAAGATCCGGAGCAGGTGAGTAAATTCCGATTTTGGTCTCCCGCACGAAAATGGAGCATGGTCCATGTGAGCGCATGTGCCAATCAGCAAGATGGTGGACGCAAGCGCAGAAGCTGCAGAGGGCCTGGTAAATTTAAAGTCTCCTTGCTCCTGGCTACTAAAGGTAGCCGAGAGCCTGGAGCAGTGACTGAGGGCCGCAGTGAGCGGTCCCCGGTCATGTGATCGCCGTTATCCGATGGATAATGGCGATTACGTAAAAGTTAAGACACAGTTGACGTTTGATGCGCCTTTCGGTTTGGGCCCTGTTGTGCATACGGTCATAATATTAGGGCCACAATGGGTAAAAGAAGAATTAAAATCCGCAGCGGATCACCCGCACGCGGATCCGCACCCCATAGGGATGCATTGACCACCCGCGGGTAGATAAATATCTGCGGATGGTCAATAAAAGTGAATTAAGAAAAATGTGGACATGCTCCATTTAGGTGCGGGTCTCCCGCGGGGACGGCTCCCGCAGGCTTCTATTGAAGCCTATAGAAGCCGTCCGGATCCGCGGGAGACCTAAAATAAGAATAACTTACCCGTAGCGGACCGGGCAGATCTTCTCTTCTTTGCGGCCAGATCTTCTTTCTTCGGCCCGGCGGATGTGCCCGGCACACGCGCGCGGCACGCCTATAGCAGTTTGTCTCCTCACCAACCATATGTATCAGTGTTATGGTGGATGGTCTATATTGCATCTATTACTCCTAGTTCTAGCTGGTTGTCATCCCTTTGATGAGTAGTCGGTGGCTTTCAGAACTGAAATTTAGCATGAAGGGGATTTCGGCCCCATAGCACGCTTGTAGAGCCCTTGAGCGGCTAAAACGACAGAGAACCCCTACAAATGACCCCATTTTGAAAACTAGACCCCTTAACGAATTCATCTAGTGGTGTACTGCGTATTTTTACCGCACAATTTTTTAATAAATCTAAGCAGTAGGAAAAATTTCAATTTTCATTATTTTGGCAGTTGTATCAATTTAATCGGACGTAAAAACACTATGGGCTGGTCGTTAAGGGGTTAAACCATCGGATGGTTGGCTCTGAGCCAGTCATATATGTATCTCATGGGCTAGAGATGTACCTTGAAGCTTCTAGGGCCCTAACAGGGCTTTCCCCACCATGTGCCATTTATAATACTAGTGTGGCAGGAGAGTGACTGCCACCTCTGTACACCTTATTTCTCTATCAAGGAGTACAGTCATTGCCTCTAGGGAGTACTTAGTCTGTCCTGGTATTGTGATGAAGGTAGGTACAACACATAGTGCGATGATAACCTTTGCTGAATTTTTAAGTAATTTATTTGAGAAGGGAATACTTGGCCAAGGAATGTTGGAAAACCCTATTCTAGATGCTCATGGTCTGCTTGCATCTTGTGCGCACTCTTCTCTGAACACACACCCTTAGGGCTAATTCACATGGACATATGTCTCCCAATGTGAAAAATACATGCGTCAGTCTGCTATCGGCACTCCTCTATTACTGTCTGCATTAGACAGAACAAGCCGAGAGCAGACTGCCTACTGACAGCAGCACGGAGGAGTGAGGGAACTTACTGCATAGGCGGCGGGCCGGATTCAGCCCGCGGGCATTGTTTGACACCTGTGCTCCAGATCATACAAACTTCTAGGCTGTGGGAGTTGCCGTCCTAAATGCGCAGACCGGTGCCAGCGGCCGGTGAGTGACATTTCTGTGCGGGGCTCTGCGATCCCCGCACAGAAATAGAGCATGCCGCGGTTTGTTTTCCACGTGTGATTTCGTGCGGACAAACCGCGGCCGTCTGCCTAGGATTGCGTTTTCTAACGCAATCCTATGGCAGCTTCCATGGGTGGAAATTCTGCGGGAAATCCGGCAGCGGAATTTCCGCCCGTGTGCACGGGGCCTAAGGCTGCTCTAAGACGTGCATTCAGAAAACACAGCTTAAAATCGTGGGTTTTTTACCTCAATTTTGAGCAGCACTTTTGAACGCATGGTAAAGCGGTTTTAATGCACCCCACAATTGTGATGGGTGGGGAGGTGCGTTAGAAAACGCAAATACAGTCAATCCCACGAGAAAAATAACACACCTGGAATTCATTAGGCCTCATGTCCACGGGGAAAATCAGGCCCGCTACGGATTCGCCATGGAGGTAGTAAAATATCTGCGGATGTCATTTATCCCTGCAGGCGCGGGTCCCGTGTGCAGGAAAAAAATCCACTTTGGCTGAAATAACAGTTGAATTGTGTTACCACGTTACTACTGACAGTCCTCACCTCTTTAGTAACCGGTGGCATGGCTGAAGCCTCATCACAGTATTTCAGTGCCAGAGCTTTCTGTCCTCGGTCTTTGTAGCACTGGGATGAAAGATAAAAAACACCAAAAAAAGCAAAAACCAGTAAAGCAATAGAATCTTACAGTAACTTTGGGGCATTACAGCAGCACACAATGTCCCTGCAGGTTGGATTACAGATGAGTGCTGCTGTATGGTGCCTTCATACCTCTAGGGCAGGATACCTACCTGATATGTATTGTCATGGGGCGCACCAAGATCTTGTCTCAGGCTTTGCTTGCAGTCCTACCATATCGCACTAAATGCAGAAGTGCAGTCAATGCAGCTTTTTACCTAAAATAGTAAAAATTGGTCAAAGCCTCATGCAGTGTATTACCTGACCCTGGAATAACATCAATGGCAATTATAAGAATAATGCTGATAATAATACAAATTCTGTATGTCTGTTTTCAGCCTTACAAAACTATAACTATAGAAGTTTAAATTTATACGTAAAGCTAGATATTTTTAGAAATATCTATATTGATATATAACTATCTATTTTTATAGCTAGATATATATCTATGCAGTAAGATACATTAGATCGATGGTGACACACGCACCCGAAACAAGGACCACAGGTTATAAGCAGCCATTTTTCCGTCAGTCTCCACTGGAGTCTCTCCCAGGCCCAAACTGAACCTACCTACCTGAATTGTAAGTACCTACCTTCTTGTTCTCTATGAAAGAACTGAGCGTACCTTTTAAAAAAATGGCGTCGGCAGCAGCAACCAATCAGATTTTGTATAGTTTATGTATAGCTACCTGCCATGCTGTCCATTGGTTTCTACAGTAACATTGCAGCGCCCTCTGTTGGTTTTACAGAAACGTGTTGCACCACCTATTGGATTTACCCAAACTTACAGCACCATAGAGATTAGCGGGTCACCTCCCAGTTCTCCATCTTTTTGCCCTATTTTTCTCTAGGGTGGTTTCAAACCGGCGGGTAAAATCGCGCCATTTTTAACCGATGCGTTGGTTATTGAAAAAAAAAAAAGCAGATTTCGCAGCCAATGATTCCCGACGGTTCCCTTCCCTTCAGCAAGGTTTTCACTGATGTGATGTTGAGAGAGAAAATCGCAGCCTGCTGTGTCCTTCTGCGCAGTGCGTTTTTTAAAATCTCCCATGTAATCCTATGGAGGCTGCGTTTTATCGTATCACAAGGCGACAAATATGCGCTGCAATGTTAACATTGGAAAGTCCTACCGACTTGCGCGTTAAACAAAAACATGCGGTTTTTAATGTGCGCGGCAGCGATGCGATTTAATCCTCTAAAAAAAAGCATCGCTGGTGATGGTCACGGCCGTATATTGGGACAAAACTAAGCCTAAGATTTCTGTGGTTTCGTTTTCACCAGCAGTATTCTCTCCCGTTAATACTTGACCGAGAAAATATAGGACCTCCCCTATGAATACTATGTGCGTGAAAGATCAGGCGACCGCCATATTCCCACCATTTATTTTGTTTCTTACAGTTGCTCCTACAGCGGTGTGTGTGTGTTTGTTTATGTATGTGTATATATTTTACACACATACACACATCGCAATGCATTGTTCTTACAAGGCGCACTGCACTGCCAGACACACTTGCATATTTGCCATGCGAGATATTGGTTTGAGTTCTCGGGCTGATATAGTGCTCACTTGTGTAAAATCAGCCACAGAGAATGAATTTAACATCACCAAAGACATAAAGCTATACATTGCCCTCTATTGTCAGCATGCTGTTATCCTGACCCCCAAGTGTCAATGCATAATGCATCCCAAGTGGCAGCTTGCCCACCCATATCACGTCTTGTATCCAAGCTAGAGGCGATACAACAGGGTCTGTTTCACATTTTGTATCCAAGCTAGAGGTAGTACAACTTTAACTTTTTTCCTTCTGCTTTGCTCAGATTCATTCAAATACTGTGGGTCAAAATACGCAGCACAGCCCTAGAGGAATTCGTTAAGGGGTCTAGTTTTTTAAACAGGGTCATTTGTGGGGGTTCTCCAAAGCGCTCAAGGGCTCCACAAGTGAGCAATGGGACCTAACACACTTTCATGCAAAATAACTGTTCACGAAGCCACCGGCTGCTCCTTTCGGTTTGGGCCCCATTGTGCATACGGACACAAGATTAGGGCCACAATGGGTATATCTCTGAACACGGGACATACGGGGGGTCTCCATTTTGGGGTGCCAATCCTCATCTTCATGTGCAATATAGAAAAAAATCCCATCATTAAAATTAAAATGACATATTTGCAAAAATATGAAATTTAATTTCTTCCCCTCCAAATTGCATTAATTCTTGACAAAAACTGTGGGGTAAAAATCCTCCTGACCCCCTCAGTGAATACATTAAGGGGTGTAGTTTATACCCATGAGACTTTGCAATCTTGGCTTGGTGCAGGAAAAGAAAGTGTTCCTCAAAATGTTAAAAATCAATGTAAAATTTGTACGTCTCCTAAATATGAACCCCCAGCGATCCGCTGTAATCCAAAGAAGATCTGGCAGTAAGGCTAATGTCACACAGTGAGTGCGATACCAGGCCGTGAATCGCGGCCCGTTTTCGCGCTCGCTAACGTACGATTTTTCTGTGGATGTGAGTCATTTTTGTAATAAAACTGCCTCCCCTCCCTCCCGCTGCGGCTGTCCGCACCTAGCACGCGGTGCGATGCTGCCGCCAGCCCCATTAAAACAATGGGTGATGCAAGGCCCCGCCCAAAGATAGAACGAGCCGCGGGAAAATATTTATATTTATATTATACTATTATACTATCACATACAGGACACGATCAATGCATGCAACCCGATACCAACAAAAGCAAAATGGTGGATCATGTGAGTGGGAACCGCATACAGCGGCTCCCGGTGACAGCTCCCTGCTCTCGGCTACTCATTCTAGTCGAGAGCAGGGAATTTTTAAATTTCCCGGGCCTCCCGGCTCTCTGCGCATGCGCGTGACGTAATGCGTCTGACGCGCAGACGCCGGCGGCAGTGCCGGGGAGAAGACAGAAGGATCCGGACGCTGCGGAGGACCGGAAGTGAGTACTCTCAGCTCCCCTTACGGATCGGATCAGTAAGGGGAGCTGAAACTTTAATTGTTTTTAACTTTCCATTGAGTTTAACGCGATCGCGTGACCGGGGGTGGGGTCCCGCGGCCCGGGATGACAGCTCCATGCTGTCGGCTACCTCCGGTAACCGGCAGCATGGAGCTATCACGTCCTGAGCCTGCAGGGCTGTCATTCCTAGAGGATGCATAAAACTACGTCCTCTAGGAATAAAGCCCAGCCGGCCAGGACGTAGAATCCCGATGGGGCCGTCGTTAAGGGGTTAAAGAGCCGATTCCATGGGAAAAACACATTTTCCGTCAGCTCTGTACAGGTAAGCGGAAACATTTGTGCATTTTCATCAACAAATATTTAATTGATTTTCTAAATTATTGATTTGACAAAGTATATAAAATGCAAATCACAATAATAAAGTATATAATAAAACAAAAGAACTGTTGTGATGAGTCTATGGATGAACCTTGCCTTATTTCTCAGTGGTAACGGGTCTAAATCATATTCCACATTATTTGAAAGATGCAAAATTGGCCAATCGTTACATTTCGTATTATTCGGTTTGCATAATTTAATTCTTAACCCCTTAGTGACCAGCCCATAGTGTTTTTACGTCCTGCCCAAGTGGGCCTTAATCCCTGAGGACGTAAAAACATGTGTCTGGGTGGATGACAGTGATCATGTAAAGTTAAAAAAAAAAGTGTGAAAAAGTAAAAAAAAAAAAAAAGTTAAAAAAGTTTTAAAAAACTTTAAAAAGCGTACGTTTCATCTCCCCTCACGGATCATATCCGTGAGGGTGGATGAAAGTACGCACGTAAGGCCCCCAGATTTATCCGCGGACCTTACCCCAGCTTCCAAAATGGCGGACGCATGCGCAAAAGCTGTGGATTGCCAGGATAATTTAAAATCTCCCTGCTCCTGGCTACAAAACTGAGCCAAGAACCTGGAGATTTCACGGGGGGCCCCGGTGAGTGGTTCCTGATCCCATGTTCGCCGTTATACAATGGATAATGGCGATCACGTAAAAGTTTTTTTTAAAAAATTGAAGTTTCATCTCCCCCTCACCGATGCGATCGGTGAGAGATGAAACTTTTTACCGGAGGCCTCCGTATTTGCACCTCAACGCGATCCTCATCCGTGAACTTACCCGGATTCTGCACATGCGACCGCTGGCAAAACACCGGACACATGCGCAGGAGTCGGGGAGTCCAGGAAACGTAAAATCTCCTTGCTGCCTGGAGAGCCTGGAGCAGTGACCTTGTTGAGCGGTCCCCGGTCACGTGATAAAAAGGTAGAGATCTACCTTAGGCCGGTCTCACATGACTGGATAGGAATTACGGATTCCGCATGCGTCTGATCCGCGGTAATACGCAGATCAATCGCATTGGATTACACAATTCCGCTCACATTAGTGGGTTGGAATTATGTAATCCACTCGCAGAAAAGAGAACGCAGCAGGTTCTATTTTACCGCGGATATCCGCAGCATAGAGCCTATTGTGCTCCGTGGTCGCGGATATACCGGCAGCCCATACGCAACTACGTTGTAAAGAGAATTCTGAAGGCACCCATTGAAACAAATATGTTTGTGTGAAGCGGCCCTTACTGTACTTTTGTTAGCATGAATCAAGCACATTTGCAAGCGCAAAAAAACACGCAACCATGCAGCCATTTATTGAAATGGGCAATTAGTGTAATTAGAATAATACATGTTCTTCCCCTGCAGAAATGCACGAGAAAATAAAGGGGACTGCTTTTTTTTTGGACAAAATGCGCATGCAAAATACACTTATGTGAAGGAACTCGCTGCAATCAGCGGGTTCTACTGACGTGTATTTAGCATGTATATTTTTCATGAGTAATATGCTGCGCAAATACATCTGTGTGAATCTGGCCAAAGAGCCCACGGTGGTATGCGTAAAACGCTGCGTCTCTGCGGTGAGAACACAATTGTGGACGTGAGCCCTAAGGCTGGAGCTCTATGGAGTCTTTCGCCATGACATGGGTCATGTGACCAAAGATCGCTGTGCAGCCCTGTGAACTTGCATTCTCAAATATATCAATGGGGTCGCGCAAGTTCCCACAACCTATAGATTGCTAAAACCTCACCGAGGTTGGATTTTTGCAATATATTGGTCGCAGCTACTTGTGAGTTGTATCGCAACTCCATTGTCTTCAGTAAGGCCAGCTGCACACAACCGCTTCACATTCCGAATGCGGGATACCACAGCGGAATCTGGCCGTTACCCCAGCCGGCGACCCTGTGTTCCTGCAGAATCTGTAATGCGGATGACCGCGAGTGTGAAGGAAGTAGCAGTAGTATGTATCTTTCAATGCATGTGATTTGCTGCAGATCCTCCGTGTGGACGACAACTGCGGATTGAACAATAGGAAACCGGTGGTGTGAAGCCGGCCCGAGAGTGTGAGGTCGCAGGGCTATACAGCAATCTTGGTCGCGTAGCACTAGTCTCATTGCATGACTACGACTCCGCCGTTCATGGGAGCTCAGTGCTTGACCATCTCCGTCAGCTCCACAGAAGTGAATGGAGAAGTAGTCACACGTTTAAAGAAATCTCATCCATATAATGTTGTCTCTATTGTATATATTGTTATTATGCTGTCTCCATATGTGTATATGTCTGTATATGTGTGTGTGTGTGCGTGTATGTATATGTATATATTTTTTTTCTTTTTCTTTCCTGAGGAAGCGAAGCATGCCTTGAGGCTTGTGTTCTGGATGTTTTAAAACTCTGCTAAAACCACTGATTACCAATGATCTATTGGTGGGCAATTTAAAAAAAAACAGTAATGGAGCTAAAAGTGATGTAGAAGTAGTAGCCGTGAAAAGGAGTGGAGGTTGGAGGGGTCTGTAGAGGGCCCCAAGCTAAACTTATGCACCCGAGCCCATGAGCCTCTATCTACGCCCCTGTTCTGGATAATATGCAAATAAGGGAGCTGGCATGAATCCTCCTTAGGGAGAGCAACTACAAACTGAGTAAGCAGATGCACCTGGCCATGCACGCTCCTCTGGGTAATATGCAAATAAGGGAGCTGGCATAAATCCTCCTTAGGGAGAGCAAGTACAAATTGAGTAAGTAGACGCACCTGGCTGTGCACGCTCCTCTGGGTAATATGCAAATGAAGGAGCTGGCATGAATCCTCCTTAGGGAGAGCACCTACAAACTGAGTAAGGAGACGAACCTGGCCATGCACGCTCCTCTGGGTAATATGCAAATAAGGGAACTGGCATGAATCCTCCTTAGGGCGAGTAAGTACAAATTGAGTAAGTAGATGCACCTGGCCATGCACGCTCCTCTGGGTAATATGCAAATAAGGAAGCTGGCATGAATCCTCCTTAGGGAGAGCAAGTACAAATTGAGTAAGTAGACGCACCTGGCCGTGCACGCTCCTCTGGGTAATATGCAAATGAAGGCGCTGGCATGAATCCTCCTTAGGGAGAGCACCTACAAACTGAGTAAGGAGACGAACCTGGCCATGCACGCTCCTCTGGGTAATATACAAATAAGGGAACTGTCATGAATCCCCCTAACGGAGAGCAACTGCAAACTGAGTAAGTAGACGCACCTGGCCATGCACGCTCCTCTGGGTAATATGCAAATGAGGGAGCTGGCTGCGTAATTGCGCAGGAGAGGAACACACCCAGAACTCGTTAGACTAATTTCAATAGCTGGGATCAGCGGTGGGTATCTTTCTGAATGCACAAAAGCCAGCAAAATATCTGCAGATGCGAATACACATACGCGGGCAAGCGCAATATCGCTACAAGAAAATCAGACTGATATCGCACTCATAAAGCTGCTTTCATACAAATGTTTTCTCGCAGATAAATGTCGCCCACAAATCGTCACCATGTAAAGCATTGGACTCCAATGCATTCATTCACACGGGCGATTATTACCCCCCCTCCCCTCCCGCACAGCATCAAAATATGAGCCATGACCTATTTTTTGACAAAAACCGCAGAGAGGGGGAGGGAGTTTACCGGCACTTGTTGCAGAAGACAGCGGGCTTCTATTTAGCTATTAAGGCTTAACAAAAGCCATTCTGCCGACCGCGGCAGCGGAGTCCATTCACGCGATGCAGCCCTGTGAATGGATGAGACAGCGCTAATTCCAAAAGGGATTAGATTGCAGCAATGCTGCGCTGCCGCAATTCTTCCACGCGATGCCTTTGCGTGTGAATGCAACGCTTGTATGAAAGAGGCCTAAAGCTGCGGGGTTTTTTTCTCCCCCCTTCCCCCAATGCACAGAATTAGGGGCTTATTCACACGGGCATATTTTTCATCAGTATTTTGTGAGCCAAAACCAGAAGTGTAGAGAAAGTCTAATTGGGAAGATTTTCATTTCTTCCGTATTTTGCGCCCGTTCCTGGTTTGGCTCACAAAATACTGATGTATAATTCGTCGTGTGAATAAGGCCCAAGGCTTATTCAGACTGGCACAGGCGAAACTACGCTCGGCGGCACGGGCAAATCATGCGTAGAAATCACAGGCAGGAAAGGAGGTGGTGAAAACGAAACCACTGAAATCCCATAGAGATCCGCGGTTTCGTTTTTTTTCCCTTTTTATATGCTTGTGATTATAAGGGGACTAAAGTACATTCGTGTGAAGGAGCCCTCGGCGCAATTTTATGCATATGAGAGCGCATTTGCTTACCCCCTTAGACTCTAATGGAATATCGGGAGCGCAAATGCATGTAAAAATCATTGCGGTTTCTGCGAACGCTTTTCTGCTAAATTTAGCACGCCGTGTGAAAGAGGCCCTAGGGCTTCGGCAGACGAATGTACGCGCCAAGACTATTGTCGCAGTGGAGCGTATTTGTGCATAGTGAAACTTGTTCTTACAAGGCGCACTGCACTGCACTGCCAGACACACTCGCATATTTGCCATGCGAGATATTGGTTTGAGTTTCTCGGGCTGATATAGTGCTCACTTGTGTAAAATCAGCCACAGAGAATGAATTTAACATCACCAAAGACATAAAGCTATACATTGCCCTCTATTGTCAGCATGCTGTTATCCTGACCCCCAAGTGTCAATGCATAATGCATCCCAAGTGGCAGCTTGCCCACCCATATCACGTCTTGTATCCAAGCTAGAGGCGATACAACAGGGTCTGTTTCACATTTTGTATCCAAGCTAGAGGTAGTACAACTTTAACTTTTTTCCTTCTGCTTTGCTCAGATTCATTCAAATACTGTGGGTCAAAATACGCAGCACAGGGGGGGCGTGGCCTGATGCAGCGGAGGAAAGTCGTGTGAAGGCTAGCTCCGTTCTAACAAACCCTCAAAAAGCGACTTCCAGCGACTTCAGCCCTGTCGGATCGTGCAGAGGAACTACTCACACCCGGTAGAAGAACTGCCGAAGAGAAGAAACTCCAAAACTCCACTTACCAAGGTGTCAGACTTCTTCTCCTCTCGGAGCTCGGTGAGACCACAGCGGAGCACCCAAGATGGCGCCGCTCCGAACACACGCTCCGGAGCCAGCGGAGAAGAGCGGCAATCTCCTGCACATCTTTCGGAGGGAGCGAGCCAGCAAGCTGTCAGCAGGGAGAAAACGCGGAGGAGACACCCGAAAGATCTCCTTCAGGAGGGGGTGAGTGAGGAAAATGAAACACTGTACACTATAGCAGCAGGCTCATCCAAGATGGCGTCGAGTTGCTCTCAGTCTCCATCTATTTCCCTACACTCCTCCCCCTCCACTAGCCCTGAAAAGCAGAGACCCTGCCTCTCTCCTTCTCCAAATACATGTCAGCAAAAATTACAGTTTGGAGAAGAGCTAATATTGAATGTTCCATCCTCTGGCGCACCGGCCTCAGAGGACTTTATTAAGAACATGATACTAGCCCTACATAGCTCTTTGCAAAGAGACATCCAAGCCCTGTCAACTTCAGCCAATAAGTCTATACATGAGTTAGAAGTTCGCACTGACCATGTAGAAATGAAAATGGGCGAAATTACTGCATCACACAATAGCCTGATTGATGCCCACTACACGGTAGAGGAAGAAGTAGAAGCTATTAAAAACAAGTTGGTTGACTTAGAAGACAGGAGCAGGAGGAACAATTTAAAGATAAGGGGCATCCCCGAAAGTGTCCCTCAAGCAGAATTAAAGCAGTTCTTCGTCAAACTAATAAAGTCAATTCTACCCAATGCTAACGATCAAGACTGTATAATTGATAGAATCCATAGGCTAGTTAAACCAAGCTTTTTGCCGGATTCCGTACCAAGAGATGTGATCGCTAGGCTACATTTCTACCATATAAAAGAGGAACTGATGCTGGCAGTCAGACAAAGTCATTCTCTACCACCTGCTTATGCCAACATAAGTCTATTTGCGGATTTGTCGCAATCCACAATAAAAGCCAGGAGAGCTCTTTCTCAAATAACAACTTCCCTACGTACCGCGAACATTCCTTATAAGTGGGGCTTCCCAACAAAAATACTAATTCACAGAAATAATGCTATGCATGTCATTTCCTCCCCGGAAGCAGGAGAAAAGATTCTAAAGCAGTGGAACATCCCGCTACTGGATGAAGCGCATTCAACCAAGTACACCATTCCCAAAAAAGGATCTAATAGAAGAGCGCTGCCGTCCACCCCGTCGGGAGGAGAAGCTACCAACCTGATGTAAAAGGCATGTTTCAAGGGACTGAGCTCACAAAATACGTGAGTAACTGAGGGTTTTATTCTGCAAGGCGGACTCTTACCCCCCCTCACCATTCACCAGGTTAACCCTGATAATTTACAGATATTCTTCTGTTTTATGTTGCAGGTCTTTTTCCTATTCTATAGTGTCCAACTAAAGAAAATTGTACATAGGGGGAGACATGTGACTGTTTTTCTACGTTATGCATTATATGTTATGTTTGTTTTTTGTATTGCCAGGAAGACTCCTTACCATATGCTCTTTTCAAAACAATTCCATGTCCATTAAAATTCTTTCGCAAAACGCCAAAGGGCTTAACACTCCCTTCAAAAGAGCAATGATTTGGAGAGATGCAAGAATAAATAAAGTGGATGTACTATGTGTGCAGGAAACACATTTTACCGAACTTGCATCATCCAAATTCACAAATACAAATTTTCCCCAAATCTTCTCGGCTACTGCCCAAAACAAAAAGCATGCGGGTGTTGTTATAGCCTTTAAGGAAGGTTTTCACTTTTCAGTGGAAAATCAATTAATCGACCTGAAAGGGAGATACATCATCCTCCAAGGTATGCTTAACGAGACCCCCCTTACTATAGCCAACATTTATGCCCGTAATAGCTCCCAAATCTCATTTCTAAATAAAATAATGAAAAAAATAAGGAAAATACAAACAGGGAAATTAATTATTTGTGGGGATTTCAACATTATACCAAACAAAGAAATAGATTCAACAGCCAGTCATAGGACAGCACCCACCTTGCAACCATGGCTACATAGGGAAGGCATGTATGACACCTTTAGATGCCTTAACACCTCCTCTAAAGAGTTTACCTTCTTCTCACCCAGGTATAAAACATTCTCCCGTATTGACCTATTCGTAGTGGACAGGTGGACCCTCACATCTGTAACAGAATCCTCTATAGGAATGACTACATGGTCTGATCACTCCCCAACCAGTATTACTCTTAAAGTAGGCCCCCCCTTTAACCCCACTAGAATTTGGAGAAATGATATAAATTTATTTAAGTCACCATACATTCGGGAACAAATTAAGCAAGCTCTACTAGAATACTTTAATCTAAATGAGAACCCTGAAACAAGCAACTTTACTATTTGGAATGCCCATAAGGCGGTGATCAGGGGAGTCTTGATTAAACTGAAAATTATAGAGAGAAAAAACAGACAAGCCAAAATAACCTCCCTACTAGAAAAAATTCAAAAACAAGAAGAAAAAGAACAAAAATCCCCATCCCAAAACATTCACTCGGAGTTGACTTCACTGAGAAAGGCATTAAGAAATGAACTACTAGAAAGTTATAATAAAGGCCAGATACACTCAAAAGCAAATTATTATACTAATATAGACAAACCTTCGAGATTGATGGCAAAATTGGCTAAGAAAAGACAAATAAAAGCCAAAATTCCATACTTAAAATGTCCAGCTAACCCCACTATGCGCATATCCCATCCGCAACAAATCGCGGAACAATTCCAAAAATTTTATGCAAATCTATACAATTTGAAAGATTGTAAAGAGACTCCCCAACCTACTCCTGAGATCATAAAAAAGTTCCTGGATAGTATATCCCTACCTTCGCTGGGCTCACGAAACGTTGACCTAAATAAACCTATTTTGATAAGTGAGGTTAGCAAGGCGATAACACTTTCCAAAAGCTACAAGTCCCCAGGCCCAGACGGCCTATCGAATGAATACTATAAGTCCTTCGCTCCAGTTCTATCACCTCGATTAACCTCTATATTTAATGATTTCATGGTCAAAAGCGAGATGCCTGAAGAAATGTTACAAGCAGTTATCATAACGTTACCAAAATCAGGCAAAGAACCTACAGTTCCAGCGAACTTTAGACCTATCTCGCTTTTGAATACCGATGTTAAGTTATACTCAAAAATTTTGGCCCTGCGATTGTTGGAAGTTTTACCAGAGATCATACATAGTGATCAAACAGGGTTCACTAAAGGCAGAAATGCAGCTGACGGGGCGCGTAGAACTCAGGACCTGTTGGGGATAATGGACTCGAGTCGGACGCCTTCTCTCCTCCTTTCCCTGGATGCAGAGAAGGCGTTCGATAGGGTCCACTGGGAATTCGCTTTCGCGGTTCTCCAGAAATTTGACGTAGGAGGAAAGTTCCTGCAGGCGGTTCGGGCCCTCTATGCGAGACCATCAGCAAGGATATTAGTTGACGGTGCCTTGTCCTCCCCTTTCTACATAACGAACGGCACCCGTCAGGGGTGTCCCCTTTCCCCCTTGTTGTTTGTAATGGTGATTGAGCCTTTAGCGGAATCAATCAGGACAAACTTGAAGATTAAAGGAATATCCAATAACATAAGACAACATAAAATAGGGCTATTTGCTGATGATGTTCTGCTGACCTTGGAGGATCCTTTAAATTCACTGAGGGAGGTACGGGAATGCATTGCACGTTTCAGTGCCGCCTCTTATTACAAGCTTAACTCGGATAAGTCACTAATCCTAGGAATAAACACCGACAAGAAATTAAAAATAGACATCCAAAAAGAGTTCCCATTTAAATGGCCTGCGGAATTATCATATTTAGGGATTAAGCTATGCCAATCCAAAACAAATATTATCCCATCTAATTTGGACCCGTTATTTCACTCATTAAACCTAGATTTGACCAATTTAGCAAAGAAGGAATTCTCCTGGGTCGGCAAAATAATTCTATATAAAATGTTGTTCCTCCCGAGGGTTCTGTACCTTTTCCGAACACTGTCCTATCCTATCCCGAAATCTTCAGTCACTAGCTTCCAGAAACAACTTTTTGTCATTCATCTGGGGAGGAAAAAGACCTAGAGTAGCAGCATTGATTTTATATCTGCGCAGAGACCAGGGTGGTCTTGGAGTCCCAAATCTCTGGGCATATTACCAAGCAATAGTTGCTGGCCAGGCCGGGGCATGGTTGAGAGAACCCCTTTTCCCCCCTTGGGGTCATATAGAAAAATATATTAACCGCAACAGACCTCTAGGGTTGCTTATCAGTGCCTCTATAATAGAAGCACTTTACCCTCATATTAGCATACACTCATTAACACAAGATCTCTCTCCCATGATGGCTAAGACCGTGCAATGCTGGAAAGATCTAGCACTTAACTACAAAACTGCTCCCAGAACGAGAATTACTCAACTTCCCATTGAAATTCTTCTATATTACATTCAAGACATCAACATAAAAGAATGGAACAAAAGGGGAATTAAATGGATAGCAGACCTCTTCGAGAGAGGCAAAATACTTACCTTTGATAAACTTCAAGGGAGGTTTGATCTACCGAATTCAGAGCTATTTTCCTTCATAAAAGTTGTCTCCTTCCTAAACAGTTCTCATTTAGAGAAATGCTCCATCCCTACACAACTAGAAACATTGCTTCAAAAAGCTGGCTCCGGTCAGCGCTTGTTGACCAAAACAATTTATGATTGCATTTCTGGAAGTATGAACAACAGGAAAAAAATGCACCTAATAAATTGGGAACGAGACTTAAATAAGAGCTTTTCCCCGGCTCAGTGGCTAAGTTCCTTTACATAGGCAAACAAGGCCACCCTTTCGACCGGCCTACTCCAGACCCATCAAAAAATCATTTCCAGATGGTATTACACACCTGTAAAATTAGCTAGATGTTTTGGAGGAATAGATAGCGGATGCTGGAGAGGATGTGGAAATGAGGGCTCTCTGTATCACCTATTTTGGTCGTGCCCGATAATCCAACCATTTTGGAGGGAGGTCTTCAATAAGATACAGACCATAACAGGAGTGGGGTTGATGAGATCCCCACAAATGGCTCTCCTACTTATGGAGTGTGAGTCTATACCTCATAAAAATAGAAAATGGATTTGTCATTTCCTGTTGGCAGCAAAGAATATGATTGCAAAGAAATGGAGGTTGGTGGCCCCCCCCCCACAATTGCAGAGGTATTGGATATGATAGCAGATCACTACTATTATGAAAGAATTCAAGCAAAAAATAATAACTGTTTGCATAAATTTAATGAGGTTTGGAAATCCTGGCAAAAGTTTAAGTTCTAAAGTTGTTTTAAATTTTGGAGAAATACAATGATCCAGAATTGATAGCTTAACAAAATATTCAAATTTCTCAGCAGGACGTTGAAATGTTGAAACTCTTTGTTCAAACAATAATCTCTTTATTAATGTTAAAGGGGTTGTCTCGCGAAAGCAAGTGGGTCTATACACTTCTGTATGGCCATATTAATGCACTTTGTAATATACATCATGCCTTAAATATGAGCCATACAGAAGAAGACACCGAAGTTAGACGGCACCATGGCAACAGGGACGCCAGCAACGGAGCAGGTAAGTGAATAACTTCTGTATGGCTCATATTTAAGGCACGATGTATATTACAAAGTGCATTAATATGGCCATACAGAAGTGTATAGACCCACTTGCTTTCGCGAGACAACCCCTTTAAGTCTATCTAACAAAGTATAACTCCATCCAGTTATAACCCTAAGCTGTAAATGTATAGCTAACACAATCTACCGCTAGTGACCAGAGGTGGAGCTCATTTGACTGTTAACATTTTACTGTTTGACAATAAGAGTGATTAGAATACATTGTATACTCATACTTGGACACATTCTGTGAGAAATTTACTGTAATGTTCATTATGAAAATGTTTAATAAAAATTATTTGAAAAAAAAAAAAAAAATACGCAGCACAGCCCTAGAGGAATTCGTTAAGGGGTCTAGTTTTTTAAACAGGGTCATTTGTGGGGGTTCTCCAAAGCGCTCAAGGGCTCCACAAGTGAGCAATGGGACCTAACACACTTTCATGCAAAATAACTGTTCACGAAGCCACCGGCTGCTCCTTTCGGTTTGGGCCCCATTGTGCATACGGACACAAGATTAGGGCCACAATGGGTATATCTCTGAACACGGGACATACGGGGGGTCTCCATTTTGGGGTGCCAATCCTCATCTTCATGTGCAATATAGAAAAAAATCCCATCATTAAAATTAAAATGACATATTTGCAAAAATATGAAATTTAATTTCTTCCCCTCCAAATTGCATTAATTCTTGACAAAAACTGTGGGGTAAAAATCCTCCTGACCCCCTCAGTGAATACATTAAGGGGTGTAGTTTATACCCATGAGACTTTGCAATCTTGGCTTGGTGCAGGAAAAGAAAGTGTTCCTCAAAATGTTAAAAATCAATGTAAAATTTGTACGTCTCCTAAATATGAACCCGCAGCGATCCGCTGTAATCCAAAGAAGATCTGGCAGTAAGGCTAATGTCACACAGCGAGTGCGATACCAGGCCGTGAATCGCGGCCCGTTTTCGCGCTCGCTAACGTACGATTTTTCTGTGGATGTGAGTCATTTTTGTAATAAAACTGCCTCCCCTCCCTCCCGCTGCGGCTGTCCGCACCTAGCACGCGGTGCGATGCTGCCGCCAGCCCCATTAAAACAATGGGTGATGCAAGGCCCCGCCCAAAGATAGAACGAGCCGCGGGAAAATATTTATATTTATATTATACTATTATACTATCACATACAGGACACGATCAATGCATGCAACCCGATACCAACAAAAGCAAAATGGTGGATCATGTGAGTGGGAACCGCATACAGCGGCTCCCGGTGACAGCTCCCTGCTCTCGGCTACTCATTCTAGTCGAGAGCAGGGAATTTTTAAATTTCCCGGGCCTCCCGGCTCTCTGCGCATGCGCGTGACGTAATGCGTCTGACGCGCAGACGCCGGCGGCAGTGCCGGGGAGAAGACAGAAGGATCCGGACGCTGCGGAGGACCGGAAGTGAGTACTCTCAGCTCCCCTTACGGATCGGATCAGTAAGGGGAGCTGAAACTTTAATTGTTTTTAACTTTCCATTGAGTTTAACGCGATCGCGTGACCGGGGGTGGGGTCCCGCGGCCCGGGATGACAGCTCCATGCTGTCGGCTACCTCCGGTAACCGGCAGCATGGAGCTATCACGTCCTGAGCCTGCAGGGCTGTCATTCCTAGAGGATGCATAAAACTACGTCCTCTAGGAATAAAGCCCAGCCGGCCAGGACGTAGAATCCCGATGGGGCCATCGTTAAGGGGTTAAAGAGCCGATTCCATGGGAAAAACGCATTTTCCGTCAGCTCTGTACAGGTAAGCGGAAACATTTGTCCTGATTAGCAGGAACACACAGACGGTACAGAAAGAAATCCCATTGCAGTGCCCCGGATAGCTGAGGTTACGTGAGAGGAAATACATGTTGGCTGCGGCCCACACGCCATGTCCTAGACATTCTGGGGGGGTTTTCGGGCCAAATAGGTAGAACACCGCGATGGGAAGACTTAGTGTACCCATAGTATACACAGACCCCTGTAATATTCCTGTAGCAAAGGTATAAGCTGACCCCAGTAACAAATATGTTGCAGAAGTCTATGGAGACCCCAGTAACATTTCTGTAGTAACAGTATAGACAGACCCCAGTAACATTTCATTAGCAGAAGTATAGGCAGACCCCAGTAACATTTCTGTTGTAACAGTATAGACAGAGCCGAGTAACAATTCTGTAGTAACAGTATAGGCAGACCGCAGTCACGTTTCTGTAGCAGAAGTATAGGCAGACTCCTGTAACATTTACGTGGCAGAAGTATAGGCAGACCCCAGTAACATTATTGTAGCAGAAGTATAGGCAGACTCCTGTAACATTTCAGTGGCAGCAGTATAGACAGACCCCAGTAACATTTATGTGGCAGAAGTATAGGTAGACCCCAGTAACAGTTATGTAGCAGCAGTATAGGCAGACCCCAGTATCATTTCTGTAGCAGCAGTATAGGTAGACCCCACCACCATTTCTGTTGTTGAAGTATAGGCAGACCCCAGTAACATTTTTGTAGCAGAAGTATACGCAGACCCCTGTATCATTTCAGTAGTAAGACTATTGACAGATCCCAGTAACATTTCTGTAGCAGAAGCATAGGCAGACCCCTGTAACATTCAAGTGGCAGCAGTATAGGCAGACCCCTGTAACATGTAAGTGGCAGCAATATAGGCAGACCCCAGTAAAATTTCTGTAGTAAAAGTATAGGCCACCCTCTGAAACATTGGAATACCATGAGCATAGGCAAAGGCCGGATAAGAGTGTAGGCATGGGCCCGAAAAATTAGTGTACAAGTATACCTCTGAAAAATGTAACAAATGAGAGGGCAGGTGAAACCCCAAAACATTTTTTTAAAAGATACAGCTCACTGTTGCTTAATTTGTAACAGAGCCTGGAGGCAGCCCTGTTGAAAACATTGGCTCATGTAACAGTCTCACTATTTTTGAAACTTAGAAAAATTGTAAAAACATTGGTAGATGTAGATGAGCCAATTGGGCCGCAGAAAAATTGGCCTTTCAGCGCGATTACGTTGTTTCTGGAGCAGGAGTAGCAGGAGGAGGACTAATGTCAGAGACAGATTGACAAAGAGAAATGCCCCGTTTTCCCGGTGATACAAAAGAGTGCTTTTATCTGCGGTGGCAGCAAAAAGATTCTTTAGGTTCCGCTGCTCTCCGCTGGTGGAGAAGAGAAGTCTGGGGAAATCCAGGCTTTGTTCATCTTTATGAGTGTAAGCATGTCGGCACTGGCAGTTGACAGGCGGGTACGCTTGTCCGTGATGATTCCCCCAGCTGCAGGGCAAGCCAGCACCTCCAGGGCATACAGCGCAGGTTCGTGCCACGTGTCCAGCTTTGACACCCAATAGTTGTATGGACCTGAGGCATCATGGAGGACAGTGGTACGATCGGCTATGTACTCCTTCACCATCTTTTTACCGTGCTCCCTCCGACTCAGCCTTGACTGGGGAGTGGTGACGCAGTTTTGCTGGGGAGCCATAAAGCTGGCAAAGGCCTTGGAGAGTGTTCCCCTGCCTGTGCTGATCTCTGCGCCTCCCCTGCTACTTGGCCCTCGGAACTGCGTCTTCTGCCACTAGCGCTGTCAGATGGGAAGTTAACCATCAGTTTGTCCACCAGGGCCCTGTGGCATTGCATCACTCTCGAACCCCTTTCCTCTTCGGGAATGAGAGTGGAAAGGTTCTCCTTATACTGTAAGTCAAGAAGGGTGTACACCCAGTAATCCGTAGTGGCCAGAATGCGTCTAACGCGAGGGTAATGAGAAAGGCAGCCTAACATGAAGTCAGCCATGTGTGCCAGGGTGCCAGTACGCAAGACATGGCTGTCCTCACTAGGAAGATCACTTTCAGGATCCTCCTCCTCCTCGTCCACAGGCCATACACGCTGAACAGATGGGAGGCAAGCAGCATGGGTACCCTCTGCAGTGGGCCCAGCTGTCTGTTTCCCCTCCTCCTCCTGCTCCTCCCCCTCCTCCTCCTCCTCCAAAACGCACTGAGATATAGACATGAGGGTGCTCTGACTATCAAGCGACATACTCTCTTCCTCCGTCTCCTGTTTCGACCACAAAGCGTCAGCCTTTATGCTTTGCAGCGAACTTCTCAGCAGGCATAGCAGAGGAATGGTGACGCTAATGATTGCAGCATCGCCGCTCACCATCTGGGTAGACTCCTCAAAGTTTCCGAGGATGTGGCAGATGTCTGCCATCCAGGCCCAATCTTCGGTAAAGAATTGGGGAGACTGACTCCCACTACGCCGCCCATGTTGGAGTTGGTATTCCACTATTGCTCTACGCTGCTCATAGAGCCTGGCCAATATGTGGAGCATAGAATTCCACCGTGTGGGCACGTCACACAGCAGCCTGTGCTCTGGCAGATTAAACCAATGTTGCAGGGTCCGCAGGGTGGCAGCGTCCGTGGTGAACTTGCGGAAATGTGCGCAGACGCGGCGCACCTTGCCGAGCAGGTCTGACAAGTGCGGGTAGTTTTTCAGAAACCGCTGAACCACCAGATTGAAGACGTGGGCCAGGCATGGCACGTGTGTGAGGCTGCCGAGCTGCAGAGCCGCCACCAGGTTACGGCCGATGTCACGCACAACCATGCCCGGTTAGAGGCTCAGCGGCAAAAGCCAGATGTCGGTCTGCTCAGTCAGATCCTGCAACAGCTCAGGGGCCGTGTGCCTCTTGTCACCTAGGCTGAGTAGTTTCAGCATGGCCTGCTGACGTTTTCCCACCGCTGTGCTGCCATGCCACACCGACTGCTGGCGACGTGCTGCTCACATTTCTTAATTGAGAGGTAGAGGTTGCATAGGAGAAGGAGGGGGAGAGTTTAGAGGAGGTGGCATAGACCGCCGTAGATACTAGAACCGAGGAAGTGTCAGGGTAATAAATATTCTAAGTACAGCACCAATCAGGCCCACCCCACTTGCCCCGCTGCCGGCTGAAAGAAGAAAACACCACACAGAGGTCTGGTATCATTCCTCACACGGGACATGGCTCTCTGCTTTATTACAGATTACATGAGATCTTATACCCTTTGTCCCATCACCAGCACGGGGTGATGGGCTCATAACCATATATGGGAAGTCCGGATTTCCGGCCTGAGACAGTGAAAACAGTCGTTATCTTGCTACGGTGCCTCTGGCTTATGTACAGAAAATCACGTATTCAATTAACTCCAGTGCAAAGAATCACCCACTCAATTCTAAGAAAACGGCCAAGCATGCATTCTCCATATATGGGAAGTCCGGATTTCCGGCCTGAGACAGTGAAAATTAGGTCCATAGTTGAACATCTCCATCTTGATAAGGCACTTCTGGGAAAACGGCCAAGTACACGCGGCCTTCGTCTGGTTCGGTATCATCTCTGAATTTCTAGAAACTTCTCTCTCAGCCTCGCAAAGCCTTGGAATATCTGATGTTAAGGCGACAGATTGTTTTTTTCTCATTTGGAATTGAATAGAACTTGCATATAGGTATAAAGCATAAAAAAACATATGGCAATATATATATATATATCCTCACAAACCCCCCTAAAAAACTTAATATGGAGATCAGGTATCAGACCTTGCACTCTTCCTCGGTCGTCTCTCCCTTGCGTCAGGGTTTCTCCACTGCCCGTAAGTCCCTACTCCTAAAAGGGAGGGATCCCTACCTCACCTCAGAAGGAGGCCATGGATTCCCTGGGCTTATTTCCGGGCATCCATACCCTCTATCTGTACGAGTTAACACCCCGCAGGGTGTGCCCTCGCCGGAACCTAAGGTCTTCTGCACTGTCCCTAGGCATATGGGAATTCCACTGACAGTCCATCTTAGGAGACCGGGGCAGGCGCAGTACTAGTACATTTCTCCTTTCTTCTGGTAACGTATCTGGTTGGCATTATCGGAACTGGCTCTTCATCATTTTTCAAACAAGGGAAATTTTGGTCACATTATCCAGTCCCTCACTCATACTCTTTTTGATCAAAGGGCTAATATACATACAGGAAATTACATACCCAGGGCCACTCTATTTTGGAACACCATGGATGCAGTGGGCCCTAACTGGTGCAGTTTACAAACCTCTGCTGATTGTAATAGATATAATTCATCCAATCTACATTATTATTAACAGTGACAATAGCAAATAAGGACTCAAAACCTGCTTTAACCTGATCTCTAGAATTAAATTCATCTGGCACCCCCCTTGGCACTCCTATTGCATCTATGTATACATGTGGATAAAAGTTACCACCTGGAGCATCAACTTCTCTCTTAGCACGATGCGGTGTTGGATTCTCACCCTCAGTGTAGTCTTCTTGCACATTTGATTGTATTAATTTGTTCTGAAACAGGGGGCTAGTGTACAGTAGTCAAAGGTGTGTGTTAGAGGAATTGTACCACATTATAGCATGTAAAGGATATGCAGGATATACAGGGCCGTTTTGCAGTACGAAGTGTGGATCCAAGTGGGCTTTCCTTCGAGCTTGACTGCAGTTGGGGTGGTGAGCAACATCTGGTAAGGACATTCAAATCGGGTTTCTCTCTCAAACTCTTTTTCACATAGACCCTGTCACCTGGTTTCAGATTGTGACACTCATCTGTAGGACCTGGGAGAAAAGCAGAGACTGCAGAATGGATTACTAACAATTCCTTGGAGAGGCCTATGACAAAATTAACAAGAAAATCATTCCCCAAACTCAGCTACTGTGGCATGTACCCTCCAGAGAAAAAGAAAAACCAATGAAAGACACTCAATTCAAAATTTGCCCATTTTCTCTATTGTCTTTTGTATCTACTTTCCCACAACTCCTCGGATGGTAGGGTGTGTGAAAAGCCTGAAATATACCCAAAACAGACATGATATGTTGCATTATTATACCTGTGAAGTGTGTACCTTTGTTTGACTCAATCACTTCCGGTACCTCGTATCTGCAGATTACCTCATTCATGAGCTTCTGTGCGGTTACCTGCTTATTTACTTTGGTAACAGAGTAGGTCTCCAACCTGAAAAACATCAACAACAACAACAAGCACATATTCATGCTTCCCAACAAGTGGGAGCTGAGTGTAGCCAATTTGCAATCCCTGAAATGGGCAGAGTGGTCCAGGCAAGTGTTATGTGGCAAATTTATTTCTGCCCTGTTGCTTACGGCAAAGATCATGCAAAATTGGACAAATGATGCAGCAGCTACATAAAACCCAGGAGCCACCCGTCCTTGTTCAAGCATAGACATCATTACTGCTTTGAGAGGTGCGTCTTTCCGTGCATCAGCTGGGCCATCATGGGGCACAGGGACCGTGGTAGGCAAGTGCTGTTGACTGTTCACCATATGCCGTCCCTTTTTAGTCCATTTTTCCTTTTCTTCCTTGCTGGCTTGTAACTGTAAAGTCTTTAGCATATCAAAGTCCAAGTTTTTATCAAAGTCCAAGTTTTTATCAAAGTCCAAATTTTTATCAAATTCTTCTTTTCTTCTTTCTTCCACGGCTTGAGGGCCGCTGCTTTTGCTGTGTGGTCTGTGATGGCATTACCTCTCGCTTCTTTGGTGTAGGAATTGGTGTGAGCTTTCCACCTTGTCAGGTAGAAGTAGGGTCTCCATGAGACCGCTGCATCATTCTTAATTGGCTGTCCTGCTGAGGTAAAAAACTGTCTGGCCTTCCATGTTGGGCCGTAATCATGAGCTATGCCAAATGCATACCGGGAGTCAGTGTAAATGTTTGCCGTCTTACCTTCTACCACTCTCCACGCCTCAGTGAGGGCATTCCATTCCGCTTCTTGTACTGCGACATGTGGAGGCATTCTGCTTTTAGGACATCTTGTTGTGTGACCACTGCATATCCAGTGTGGAGTCATCAATCACCCTGGTACCATCTATAAAAAACAACTCAAAATATGCATTATTAACAAGGGCTTTCAGTAACTTTTAAAAACTTAAATTTTCTTGTTGCATCAATGCTAGACAATCAGGCTGGTATTCTATTTCAAAAAGATCAGAATCTTGTTGCAAAAAATTTAAAAAATTTAAAAATGGCTTGCAAAAAATTTAAAAATGGCTGATTTGCAATACCTAGATCACCTATGCCTTCTCCCCCCCCCCCCTTTAAACCAGGGTACGCAATTGGAAGAATAGTAGCCGGGTTTAAGTTAGTACAACATTGTAAAAAGATTTGATGGATGCAGATAAGGCCTGTAAGATGTTAGCACCTATAACAGACATGAGTTACATCAGGGCAGAATAATCTACAAACACCTATTAATATTTGAAATGTGAGATCCCTTTAAGTGAATTCATTATTAGTCTGTTCCTGCATGCAATGTCTTATCAAATCTAAGACAGGAGAAAAAAAAAAACAAAAAAACTTTTACTAGCTGTTCAAGATCCTCACCCCCTCCCTCGTCGAGAAGGGGGATGAAACATTACGTACTATTACATCATCTAGCTCCACCCCTTCGATATTGGCTCCGTGCGTCTCTCTTCTCAGCTTTTTTCAGCGTAACAGTCCACACGTCCACATCTCAACCAAGCAAAGTCCCATGCATGGGGAGGACTTTTATCCCCAGTCATTAACTCTCATCCATCCATGCTCTCAAGTCTGCTCCGTCACCCCCTATTGAAGGTGTACCAGTACATACAGATGCACAGACAAAAAAAAAAAGTTTGACAAACATACATACATCAGCTGAAAAACACCGAGGTGAGTGCTATAATGTTTATAAAGTACATGATTCTATTGAGATGAGATTGTGAATGAGCGCTATCTTTGACAAATTATGTGAAAAAAGTTTGCTGAGTGACTGAGACATTCTATCTTTCTTATCTACTGAAGCTATTATATGCTGTATTAAACGCTGAAGTATTTTAGAATACGTGGGTATTTTTCAGCCCCCCCTTGTCTCTCTCTGTACTTCTCTGTATTTGACCCTGAACAAAAAGTGAAGTCTGAAAGCCCCCACCTTTTTAAAACAAACTGTTATCTCTCTACGAATATGAAACACAGACTGAATTGTTTTAGCATAAACTATTGCCTGCATTTGAACTCATAATTAACACATATGCTGGGACCTTGCAACATTCATTTTCAACCCCTGTATAAGTAAGAATATAAATTGCTATATTTCCTGCCTACTAAGACAGTATAATTAATTAAATTCATTTCAAGCCTTCATTCCATTTACGCATGCAGAGATATTATCCAGGGTTATTATTGCATTTTCTCTCGCTTCGTTATCTCTTGACCTTGAAGACTGAACACAAGCTCGCAGCTACATGTCAACAATCTTTCTCATCTAAAAACAAGCTCAGTTAACTATTTGCACATACAGTATATACATATATACACACATATATATCCATATCTATTATCTATCTTGTATTATACACATTTTCATCTCTCTTTGCCAACAAATCACATGCATTGTAACTTTCTTCTCGACTTGCTTGTTTCTCATACTTCTCTCCCCTACCTAACTGCCAATATAACCTTCAATAGACACTCTCCCGACACCCTCTTGATCACTTACTGTACTTTTCAACATTTCACTTATGGATACTTTCTTAAACAAATAATGTGTATATACTTAACTTACTCTGACTGTCTCTCTCTCTCCTCCTCCTCCAGCATTTTCTAGCAAACCTTGATCTTCCAAGGCACCTCTGGGTCCTAAAGACCTCCTCCCAGACAGCATTTTTGTAATCTGCCGTGCGGGTTGATGTTACACATTTTCATAAAAGTTTTCTTACAGTCTACAAATTCATCCACACGGCGGCAGCCCTTGAGGGGCTCTATCTTCTTTAATAAGATCTTACGCATATTAGAACAACAATAATAATAACACACTCCATAGAATGCATCCCTCTTAATTCCAAATTGTCAGCCCCTTATATACCGGCAAAACAACCGAGGGTCCCTTTTTCTATGTAGCCAGCCTCATAAAATGCATCTCTCTGAAATCAAATCGTTAGCCCCATATATAAGGCAAAACAACCGAGAGTCCCTTTTTCTATGAGACTTATCTCATAGAGTGCATCTCCTCCTCAGCTAAACCATTAACTAACTAAACTAAAACCGAGGGTCCCTTCTTCTATGAGACAAAATGAAAAGAAAGAGAAAAAAAAAAAAAAAAACTTCTGCAGATACAACAAACAATCAAACAATCTCCACTATCGTTAAAATGCTACCGACTTCAAAGTACAAATACACTACAGACTAGTTTCTGGGTGACCTATTGGTGCGCATATCACGGTCAGTGGTCCATGACGGCAAACCCAGAGCCCACACGAGTTACCGTGTAGAACTCTTAACCCAACCCGTCCGGTCACAAACCACAGATAGTCAGTCCTGCTGCAAGACTCGCAGTGTAAAACACAACATAAATATATGCTGGCCTTACCTGGAGTTCTGTGAGTTGATCAGGCTCGGTTTGCAGCAGGACGGCTTCCCCGTGGCGTGGATCCGGGTGAATTGCGCTGTAAGCTCCGATTTTACCGCCCCAGTTGGTTGCGCCATTTGTCAGGGTAATAAATATTCTAAGTACAGCACCAATCAGGCCCACCCCACGTACCCCGCTGCCGGCTGAAAGAAGAAAACACCACACAGAGGTCTGGTATCATTCCTCACACGGGACATGGCTCTCTGCTTTATTACAGATTACATGAGATCTTATACCCTTTGTCCCATCACCAGCACGGGGTGATGGGCTCATAACCATATATGGGAAGTCCGGATTTCCGGCCTGAGACAGTGAAAACAGTCGTTATCTTGCTACGGCGCCTCTGGCTTAGGTACAGAAAATCACGTATTCAATTAACTCCAGTGCAAAGAATCACCCACTCAATTCTAAGAAAACGGCCAAGCATGCATTCTCCATATATGGGAAGTCCGGATTTCCGGCCTGAGACAGTGAAAATTAGGTACATAGTTGAACATCTCCATCTTGATAAGGCACTTCTGGGAAAACGGCCAAGTACACGCGGCCTTCGTCTGGTTCGGTATCATCTCTGAATTTCTAGAAACCTCTCTCAGCCTCGCAAAACCTTAGAATATCTGATGTTAAGGCGACAGATTAAGTTTTTTTCTCATTTGGAATTGAATAGAACTTGCATATAGGTATAAAGCATAAAAAAACATATGGCAATATATATATATATCCTCACAGAAGGACCCGCAATTCTGGGTGTGGGTAGGACGTGTGCAGTCCCAGGCTCTGACTCGGTCTCAGCCTCCACCAAATTCACCCAATGTGCCGTCAGGGAGATATAGTGGCCCTGCCCGCCAGTACTTGTCCACGTGTCCGTGGTTAAGTGGACCTTCCCAGTAACCCCGTTGGTGAGGGCACAATTGATGTTGTGGGAAACTTGCTGGTGTAGGGCTGGGACGGTACACCGGGAAAAATAGTGGCGACTGGGGACCGAGTACCGTGGGACTGCCGCCGCCATCATGTTTTTGAAAGCCTCTGTTTCCACAAGCCTGTACAGCAGCATCTCCAGGCTGATCAATTTCGCAATGTGCACATTTAAAGCTTGAGCGTGAGGGTGCGTGGCGGCGTGCTTGCACTCCAAGGCTTGCGCTAGCGACAGCTGGATGCTGCGCTGAGAGACATTGCTGGATGGGGCCAAGGACAGTGGTGGTAAGGGTGTGGGTGCAGGCCGGGAGGTGCTCGTGCCTGTGTCCTGAGAGGGGGGTTGGATCTGAGTGGCAGGTTGGGGCACAGGGGGAGAGGCAGTGTAGCGACCCGGAGGCGGTGAACGGCCTTCGTCCCACCTCGTGGGGTGCTTGGCCATCATATGCCTGCGCATGCTGGTGGTGGTGAGGCTTGTACTGGTGGCTCCCCGGCTGATCTTGGCGCGACACAGGTTGCACACCACTGTTCGTCGGTCATCCGCGCTCTCACTGAAAAACATCCACACCTTTTGAAGACCTAGGCCTCTGCAGGGTGGCTTTGGGAAACAGTTGGGGGAGTCTTCGCTCTGGCCCTGCCTTTACCCCTGGCCACCCCAATGCCTCTTCCAACCTGTCCTGCTGCTGCACTTGCCTCCCCCTCAGATGACCTCTCCTCAGTTGGCTTAGCGAACCAGGGTGGGGTCAGTCACCTCATCGTCCAGCGGCTCTTCCTCCGAAGCCTCTGTGCGCTCCTCCCTCGGATTTACTGCCTTACTACTACCTCACAGATAGACAACTGTGTCTCATCATCATCGACCTCCTCACCCACTGAAAGCTCTTGAGACAGTTGCCGGAAGTCCCCAGCCTCATCACCCGGACCCCGGGAACTTTCCAAAGGTTGGGCATCGGTCACGACAAACTCCTCAGGTGGGAGAGGAACCATTTTTTCCCAATCAAGGCAGGGGCCCAAGAACAGTTCCTGGGAGTCTGTCTGTTCATCCGAATGTGTCATTTTCATGGAGTGAGGAGGCTGGGAGGAAGGAGGAGCAGCAGCAAGAGGATTCAGAGTTGCAGTAGTGGACAGCGTAGTAGACTGGGTGGTCGATACATTGCTGGATGCATTTTCTGCCATCCACGACAGAACCTGCTTGCACTGCTCATTTTGTAATAAAGGTCTACCACGTGGACCCAAAAATTGTGATATGAAGCTGGGGACCCCAGAAACTTGCCTCTCTCCTAATCCCGCATCAGCCGGCTGCGATTCACCTGGACCAGGAACTCGACCTGTGCCCACACCCTTACTTGGACCTCCGCGTCCACGGCCACGTCTTCTAGGCCTACCCCTATCCATCAGCATGGTGCATTACCAATAGTGCAGACACAGAGCGGTCAGAATAATTATGCAATTAGTGGCGTGCAGTTGGAGGCTGACAGCGGTAATGTAACGCACACTGTAGGCCGAAAAAATTATACGCTGGGCTGCAGAAAGGCCTAGCTGGCTAATAGTGAGCCACTACAACAGTAATGCACACGCTCACAGGTAGCCTTAAGGAGGAGTGTTTTTTCAGTTTTTTTTTTAAAAAAAAAAACAGCAGCCTAGATAGCGTGTATATGTCTTTCCCTCTATCAGGGTCTGTCGCCGCACGCTGTGCGTGAAGTTGACGGGACGCACAGAGCGGTGTAAGAAATTAGGCAATTATTGGCCTGCACTCAGAGGGTCACTGCGGTTATGTAACGCACACTGTAGGCCGAAAAAATTATACGCTGGGCTGCAGAAAGGCCTAGCTGGCTAATAGTGAGCAACTACAAAAGTAATGCACACGCTCACAGGTAGCCCCAAGGAGGAGTTTTTTGGGGGTACTTGTTGCAGCAGTGTCTCAGTGTTGCAGGCTGTTCAGACAGAAGAGTAGATTCAAAATTCTGTTCTCACATTATAGGCATGTTACAAGCTTAAAACAGATAAAACTAGTGTGGTAAGGGGGTTAACTTTAGGATCCCTGACATCTTGGACCACAAAAGGCTGCAGGAGATTTCAGTTTCTTTAAATCTGGCGCCTGCCAGTATTTATTTTATAGCACAGCAACATATGTGCACAGCATACGACACAGTCCATATACCAGGGTTCACAAACCCACAGGGTCCCCATCAATAACCCCGCCTGGGGCATCTGGAGGGCATCCTCCTCCTTCAGACTGGTGTAAAGGTCCCCAAACTGGTCTGCATCAGACCGCAGGCACCCAGTTCCTAGCGCAGCTTCTATTACCGATTCTTTGGCTAGCAGCCAGCATGCGCCTCCAAGTGTGTTAGAAACTGAGATTTTATCTACGGTAGTTCCAGCTCCACCCATAGGTATTAATCCTTACCTGTCTGGTCTCAGAATAGCTGTCTAGGCCCTCTGCAGGCCACTCTTGCTACTGCATGTCTACACTAGATATACAACAACCTCAGCCATGCATTATATTGTGCAACTAACATTAGCCCCATATCTCTAGAAAACTGCTTACTTTGTGCTGAATAGGCTTTTTGCTGACTTATTAGCCACTATAAAAGGAAATAAAATTCCTGCACTCTAGGTAAATGGATTACAAAATTAAAGGGGTTGTCTCGCGAAATCAAGTGGGGTTATACACTTCTGTATGGCCATATTAATGCACTTTGTAATATACATTGTGCATTAATTATGAGCCATACAGAAGTTATTCACTTACCTGCTCCGTTGCTAGCGTCCTCGTCTCCATGGTTCCGTCTAAATTCGCTGGCGGCTTGCTTTTTTAGACGCGCTTGCGCAGTCCGGTCTTCTGCTCTGAGCACGAGCCGCTTCAGTGTGCTCGCCGCTACAGCTCTTCTGCGCATGCGCAGACGAGCTGTATCTTCTCGGGAGCGCGCTGGAGCAGCCATTCTACTACCATCCTTTCTTAGAGGAAGGTGCAGAGCCGCCCAGCCGTACCGAGAAGCCGCCCAGCCCAGCCGCCCAGGTAAGTGATGGGTGACAGACTGACGGGGGTGACGCGTGACTGACTGCCGCTGTGGCCCCGGAGCCTACCGCTGTGGCCCCGGAGCCTACCGCTGTGGCCCCGGAGCCTACTGCTGGGCCCCGGGGCCTAGCGCTGGGGAGCCGGGGCGTAGCGCTGAGGAAGCCGGGGCGTAGCGCTGGGGGAGCCGGGGGCTAGCGCGGGGGAGCCGGGGCCTAGCGCGGGGGAGCCGGGGCCCAGCGCCGGTTACCTGCTGCCTGGCGGTGGGTGACTGGTCGGCCGCGTTCAATCCCGGGGTCCGGTCGGCGGCTTCGGGGCGTCTGGTTGTCAGGGAGACACAGCTGGCAGCGTCTCGGGAGCGCGCACGTCGGGCTACAGCAAGCGACGGGAAAAGAGCCGGCGGCCATCTTAGGGAAACTTTTTATAAGTTGCTGAAACGCTGGAACTGTAAGTACAAACCAGCTAGAAAAGTCATTTACAGAGGGGCTTAGTAATGTATGCTTAATAAGGGGGACTGGGCAAAAAAAAAAAATTTCACTGCTTCCTCGAGACAACCCCTTTAAGTTTACTTACTTCAAAACGTTAAAGGAAAAGAAATGTCCACTGTACTTGCAGAAGCAGAGGAATGGAAGCATATGACCCAAGGAACTAGGAGGATCAGGTGTCAGCCAGCACCCATACTGCTTGGGAACCAGTACTAAGTTCTTGAACAGAAGGAGAAAGAGGTGCAGCAAGAAATGAGTCTATCCACAAAGAACAGAGCAGAGGAGAAAGAGGTACAGTAAGAAATGACTATACTCACAAAGAACTGTAAAGTAAGCACACGGAGTCCTCTTGAATGGCGAAAAGAAGTGCTGTTGTGAAGAAGAAAAGGAGTGTAGTGGTTGAGGGGGATTCCCTATTGAGAGGAGAAGAGGCTGCTGTCTGCAGGCCTGACACCTCATGAGATGTGTGCTGTCTTCCAGGTGCACAAACCAAAGATGTGTCTGATAGGCTGTCAAGACTCTTCAGTCCTACAGTACACACCCATTCCTACTAATACATGTAGGGACAAATGACACTGCAAAAATGGACCTTGCAACTATCTGCAGAGACTAGGAAGACCTTGGAAAGAAGGTGGAGGAACTACGAGCACATGTGGTCTTCTCATCCATCCTCTCGGTGGATGGTTATGGAATAAGAAGATGGAACAGGATTCTAGAGGTGAACAACTGGCTATGTCCATGGTGCCATCAGCAAAGATTTGGATTTCTAGACCATGAAGTGAATTGCCTATATGATGGACTGCTTTCTAGAGATGGGTTGCACCTTACAAAAACAGGTAAGCATATATTTGGTAGGAGCCTTGCTTCACTCATTAGGAGAGCTTTAAAATAGAACAATATGGGAAGGAAAGTGAAAGGCCAGGTAAATATATATGACTAATAAATACATTTGAGAACTTTGCTTTTAGAAGTGGAAAGAAAGAACAAAGACAAAAAATTCTGAAGGAAAGTAGAGGAGCAAAAGACACCGATCACAAACTAAAATATTTCTATACAAATGCCCAGAGCATGGAAACAAACAAGGAGAATTGGAGCTCCTAACACAGGAAGAGAAATATGATGTCATAGGCATTAGAGAAACTTGGTGGAATGATACACATGATTGAAATACAAGGCTTAAAGGGTTCAACTTATTTATAAGATCAGACCTAAAAAAATGGGAGGAGGTGTTGCGTTGTATGTTAGGAAAACATTAATCTTCACCGAGATTCAAGTTTCAGAGCATGGTAGTTCTGTAGAAATTGTTTGGTTAAGAACACAAGGAGAGAACAACAGAAAGGACACTATTGTAGGCATTTATTATAGGCCACCTAGACAAGCAGAAGATATTGATGAACTCTTTCAACATCAGAAGACCAAGCTCTTAAAAAGCATGACATAGTGATTATGGGGGATTTTAACTATCCAGACATCTGTTTGGAATCTTTCCCAGGTAAACGTAATGGATCCAAAAAATTCTTATTCACTCTTGCTGACAACTTTATCTTTCAAAAGGTTGAAGAGAAAACAAGGGGATCTGCTATCTTGGATCTGATTCTCACCAACAGGGAGGGAATGGTTGAGGAAATAAATGTGGCTGGGACCTTAGGAGCCATTGATCATGCTATCCTTGAATTTTGGATAAAAAGAGGAGGAAGAGCTGAGAAGACTCAGACCTCAAAGTTGGATTTCAGAAAGGCAGATTTATTTTAATGAACTCAGAAAGAGGATAGGAAGAATCCAATGGCTGGATGTTTCTAAGGACAGAAATGTTCAAGAAGGTTAGGAAATATTGTAAAATGAGATTCTCAAAGTACAATTGTTAACAATCCCTAAAAGAAGGAAGAATGGAAAGCATTTAAAGAGACCAGGATGGATAAACACAGAACTTGCATACATGCTAAAAAGGAAGAAAAATATGTTTATCAAATGGAGAGAGGGTGGGCACATCTAAAGAAGAATATAATGCGGTCTGCGGAAACTGTAGGACATGTGTCAGAAAAGCTAGAGCTGACTGAATTGAGGTTTGCAACATAGGCCAAAAGCAATAAAAAAAGGTTTGAGGGGTATGTCAAAAGAAAGTCAAAGAAGCTATTGGATGCTTACAGGATTAAAATGGTGAATTGATTAAGAATGATGTTGGGAAGGCCAAACTTTTAAATTCCTATTTTGTATCTGTTTTCTCTAAGAAAGTAGATGGAATATCAACTGATCTTCCCTGTGCTATTTGGGGAATAAAAGAATGGAGGCTATCTATAAGCAAAGAGATGGTGAGGGAACACTTAGGTAACCTAAATGAATTCAAGTCTCGAGGTCCAGATGAATTACATCCTAGGATACTAAAGGAAGCAGCTGAGGTAATTGCTGAACCGCACACCATCATCTTTGAAAAATCCTGGAGAACAGGAGAAGTTCCAAAAGACTGGAAAAGGGCAAATGTTGTCCCTATCTTCAAAATGTGAGGAAGGTGGATCCAAGAAACTACAGACCTGTAAGCCTGACTTCTATAACGGGAAAGATCTTTGAACAAATTATTAAACAGAATGTATGCAAGTACTTAGATAAAAAATGGAGTAATTAACCAAAGGCAGCTGGGTTTGTAACAAACAAGTCATGCCAGATGAATTTAATTTCCTTCTATGACAGAATCACCAACTGAGTTTATCAGGGAAATGCGGTGGATATAGCATATCATGACTTTAGTAAAGCATTTGACAAAGTGTCTCATACCAACTGTTAGGTGGATTCACAACTGGCTGAGTGATCGTACTCAAAGAGTGGTTATAAATGGCTGCACATCCAAGTGGAAGAATGTAATAAGTGGGGTACCTCATGGCTCTGTCCTAGGCCCAGTGTTGTTCAACATTTTTATAAATGCTTCCCATCAATTTCCTCCTCTAGATCATTTTATAAATGATGTGGAGGAGGGAATTGATGGGAAACTGATCACATTTGCCGACGACACAAAGCTACGAGGGATAGTTAACACTAGGGAAGAGAGGGAGAGTATTCAAAATGATCTAGAAAAGCTTAGACATTGAGCGGCAACTAACAGAATGGTATTTAACAAGGAGAAATGCAAAGTCCTACATCTGGGGGAAAAAAATGGAAAAAGCACATACAGAATGGGAGGAATTGGGCTAAGCAGCAGCACATGTGAAAAAGACTTGGGTGTACTAATAGATCATAGAATTAACATGAGTCAACAATGTGATGCAGCAGCCAAAATGGCAAACACAATTCTGCAATGTATTAACCCCACCCTAGTGTTTTAATGTCCTGCCATTACAGGACGTGTATGGAGGGAGATAGCGCTGCTATCTCCCTCCATACATCACAGGTGTCAGCTGTTTTTTACAGCTGACACCTGCGGGCAACAGCCCCATTTGGTTACGCGACCGATCGGGACTGTTAACCCTTTGAATGCCGCTGTCAAATCTAATAGCAGCATTTAAATCCCCGATGTTTGGGGGTCCCATACGCCCCCCCCCCGTGTAAGATTGGTGGAGCCTGGCGGGTATCATGGCAGCTGGGGGCCTTCTGAAAGGCCCCAGGGCTGTCATGGCAGAATGCCTATCAAGGCATCACCGAGGGGTGGCTTGATAGGCTGCCTGTCAGAAAGCAGTATGATGTAATGCTATGGCATTACATCATACTGCATAAGCGATCTAAGCATCGCTAGTTGTCCCCAGAAGGATTAAAAGAAAAACTAAAAATAAGAAAAAAGTTTTATTAATTATGTACAAAAAAAAGTTATAAAAGTAAAAAATAAATCCCTTTTGCCATATTTACAATAAAAAAAATCTAAATAATAAAACAAAAATACATATTTGGTATCGCTGTGTCCGTAAGTAACACATTATTTACCGCGCAAAGTGAACGTCGTCCGGAAAAAAAAAGCGTCAGATATGCGCTTTTTTGGTCACCCTGTTGCCAAGGAAAAATCTAATAAAAAGCGATCAAAAAGTTCTATGTATTCTAGAATGTTACTAACGAAAACTATAGGACATACTGCACAAAATGAGCCCTCACACAACTATATCGTCGGAAAAATAAAAAAGTTATTGTGCACAGAAAATGGAGACAGAAAATAATAAAAAAAATTAAATATCTTAAAAAATATAAGTAGTACAGCAAAAAAAAAAAAAAACTATACAAGTTTGGTATTGTAGTAATCGTACTGGCCCATAGAATAAAGTTATCATGCCATTTTTGTTGCATTTTATGCACCGTAGAAACAAGACCCACTGAAAAATGGCGGAATGTCGTTTCTTTTCCATTTCTCTTTACTTAGAATTTTTTACAAGTATTTCAGTACATTATATGGTACATTAAATAATATCACTGAAAAATACAACTTGTCCCGCAAAAAACAAGCCCTCAAACAGCTACGTTGATGGATAAATAAAGCAGTTAACTTTTTTTTAAAAGAGGGAGGAAAAAACGAAAATGGAAAAAAGCAATAACGTGTGGTCACTAAGGGGAAGCATAGACTCTAGATCAGCTGAGGTAATTATTCTCCTCTCTCTTCCTTAGTCAGACCTCATCTGGAATACTGTGTCCAGTTGTGGGCTACCCACTTTAAATAAGACATAGACAAACTGGAGCAAGTTCAGAGAAGAGTTACCAAGATGGTGAGCAGTCTGCAAATTATGTCCTATGAGGAACGGTTAAAGGATAATGTTTACCTTGCAAAAAAGAAGGCTGAGAGGAGACTTAATGGCTGTCTACAAATATTTGAAGGACTGTCACAGTGCAGAGGGATCAGCCCCATTTTCATTTACACAAGGAAAGAATAGAAGCAATGGGATGAAACTGAAAGGGAGGAGACAGAAATGACATATTAGAAATAAACTATCTGACAGTGAGGGTGATCAATGAGTGGAATAGGTCACCACTGGAGGTGGTGAGTTCTCCTTCAATGGAAGTGTTCAAACAGAGGCTGGACAAATATCTGTCTGGGATGATTTAGTGAATCCTGCACTGAGCAGGGGGTTGGACCACATGACCCTGAAGGTCCCTTCCAACTCTACCATTCTATGATTCATAGAGGAGTCTACTGTGTGTATAGAACTCTTCTAAAATCCTGAGTAGCCGCCTGTAGTAAATCCAAGTAAATGGTGCAGAAGTCCAATTTTTTTCTTTATTATTTCAAAAATCAGACAGGAACAAAACAACCAAATAAAAATAAGAAATTAAACTGGACAGAAGACAGTCGCAGTAGGTGCATGTAAGTAATGCGTTTTGGAGGTCCTGAGAATTCCTCCTTTATCAAGCTTAATGATTAACATGAACAAAAAATTCATATCAACCCTCACCTAGGGAAGGGGACTATACAGGAGAATAACAGAAACATGGTCTGTTTCAATAGTTTATACCTTCAAACTACTAATGACCACTTAAGTATGTATGTTTGTGTGTGGGTGCTTCTCATGCTCCGTCCCTGGTGACATCATTGCCCCGCCCCTAGGTGATGTCATCACAGGTCCTACAACATATATAAAACAAAGCCTGGCCAACAGAAGAACAACAAAGTAAGGGCTTTTGGAAAGGGAGGACAAAAATAACAAAATGAAAATACAGCTAAGTTGTTATTATCTCAGACACAACTCAGCGGTTCTGATAGAAGACACCGACCTACCGTCACCACAGAGATCCGGTGGGTTGAAGGTCCTGTGCTGATGTCACTGTTGTGGGAGGAGCCTTTGTGCAGTTTGGTAAAAGAGATCTGGTGGGCTGAAGGAACTGCGGGGATATCACTGCTGTGGGAAGTGCCATTGCGCAGTTTGGTAGAAAGTACTCTATACTGGATAAGCTGACAGCAGCTACCAGGACCTGTGCTGACCTCACCATCATGTGATCACCTGTGTGGGTGGAGTCAGGGATCACATGACCAGGGGCTGATCGCTGTATCCAGTAGTCTACCGAACTGGTGACATCTGGAAATCAGCATGAATGTACCACAGCTGTGTGTGTGAAATGTGTGTGAATTAGGATGCATGTAGTAGAGCTCTGTTTGATATGTGGGGATCATAGGCGTAGCGTCAGGGGGTGCTGGGGTCGCCATGGCGACCTGGCTTCTGCACTCAGGGGGCTCCGAGGCCGCCCTCCGCAATACCAACATGCACATTTAGTGCATTAATGGCTGGCCGTTCTGACTGCAACAAAATTCTCATCATGCGGCAGCCAGAACGGCCAGCGTGAGAGGAAGGCCCGGCAGAGCAGGGAGGAGGAGGGAGGAACTCACATGAGCACGCACTGGAGGAGAGAGGAAGTCACATGGAACGGCAGGGGAGGAGGGAAGAAGTCACATGGGGCGGCAGAGCACAGTGATCATGGGCTGCCCCCGGCTTCCTGCTAAACGGGAAGCTTCTTAGTTTGCCTCTCCTGCTGCTGTCAGAAGTGGAGAAGTGGACCGGGTCCTGGGGTAAGTGCATATGTGTGTGTCTGTCTCCCTCATTTATCTATCTATATATATACTATCTATCTATCTGCTATCTATATACTATATCTATATACTATCTATTTCATATCTATATACTATCTATCTATATACTATCTATATACTATCTATCTATATACTATCTATCTGCTATCTATATACTATCTATCTACTATCTATCTATCTGCAATCTATATACTATCTATCTATCTACATACTATATATCCATCTGCTATCTATATACTATCTATCTATTCACCCATCTATCTATATACTATCTATCTCATATGAGATAGATAGTATATAGATAAATGGATGAATAGATAGTATATAGATAGATGAATAGATAGATGGTATATGTATAACAGATAGATAGTATATAGATAGATATGAGATAGATAGCTAGTGTATAGATATAGTATATAGATAGATAGTGTATAGATAGTAGATAGATAGTGTATAGATAGAAGATAGATAGTGTATGGATAGTAGATAGATAGTGTATGGATAGATAGGAGATAGATAGTATATAGATAGCAGATATAGTATATAGATAGATATGGGATACATAGATAGTATATAGATAGATATGAGATAGATAGATAGTATATAGATAGATATTAGATAGATAGATAGTGTATAGATAGATAGTGTATATCTACATATGAGATAGAATGATAGATAGATAGATAGATAGATAGTGTATAGATAGATAAGAGATAGATAGATTGAGAGATAGATATGAGATAGATAGATGGAAAGGAGATAGACAGGAGATATATAGACAGACAGATAGATGATAATAGATAGATATGAGATAGATAGATAGATAGATAGATAGATAGATAGATAGATAGATAGATAGATAGATATGAGATAGATAGATAGATAGACACCACAATATAAAAATTAGGATGGCGCTCCTGAATTTACGGCTTGATATGATAATACATAAGTGTGCTCTTATCACACTTACCCGGTGTATAGTAGAGACCTTTGCTAAGATCCCTACCAACACCCCAAATCAAGATAAGCCTGTAAAAAGATCCTGCCGGAGGTCCCCTGGAATCCCGCTGGGCTAGACAGTGGGAGAGCTGTGCGAATCCTCCGTCTCTCTGGCCAGAGCCGCTGAAGAAAAATCTGTATATTTGAATATGGATACCGCGCTCCTTAGGACATACGCACCCCGGTCAGTGATTATTATCTTCCACTTCGTTTATTTTTGTACAACGCGTTTCGTCTTTAAAATACTTCCTCAAGTACATAGTAGTTACACATATCACACATCTATATATATACACACTTTAAAGAATTATCGGTATTACCTTTGCTGATTGCTAGTCTCGTGGTTCCCGTCCTCCTCTGGCGTCCAGCGGTGTCCCGCCCTGCACACTGCGTACCGAGTGACGCGGGAGCACGTGACTCTGACATCGCTGTATTAGGCGCCACCCCTTGTGTGGGGAGGAGTGAAGACGGGCCGGACCACGGCATCTGTTTGGGGAAAGTTACCATAGTTACACATATGTAAACGGTGTTTATAGCCAACACCATATACTGTTGTTATATACTATTACTGTGCATATTCACATTCCCCCATTTATATTGTATCAAAATGTACCTATTTTAAATTAATAATATATGTTAATACAAATTTAGTATCTATAAAATTTATATAAAAATCTAAATAGCTAAAATTGTTGAAATCTTATCATGAATAAAATTTTATATTCCCTGTTAATACATATATATATATATATATCATAAAGCAAAAATCATTATAGTTCAATATAAATACACATACTAAAACCGAAAAAATATATACTCATAATTTTTCTAAAATTTCATTGAGTCCTTTTGGGACCAGCGTATTTATCCTAAATATCCAGAACATCTCCTTTTCTCTTAGTTTTTGTGTGGAGACATTCTGGATATATTCAATTGGAGTTACACGTAAACCTGACGAATCCTTGGCATGAGTTATGGAAAAATGACGGGATATGCTGTGTTTCATGTAACCCTTGTGTATATTACTGCGGTGCTGATTTAGTCTTTTCCTTAATGTGTTCACTGTTCTGCCCACATATCTAAGTCCGCAAGGACATTCCAGCATATAGATGACACCTTTGACATTACAAGACATTTTTTGTTTAATCACAATACTCTCCCCGTTTATTAATTCTATGTTTTTGGCTCCATGGTTAATATTTGAGCAGCACTTACACCTTTTTTCTTTACACCTGTATATCCCCCCCTCCCCCCCACCCCCTGACGGATACTAGGTTCCATTGCTCTATTTTTCTTCTTCTCTCTTTTGGGGCACGACGGTGCAATAAGATTTTTCAAAGTTTTATTCCTCCTAAATATACAAGGAGGTGCCTTGGGAAGACTATTTTCCAAAAAAGGATCTTCCATTAAGATGGCCCAGCTTTTCTTCAAGATACGGTTAATGGTACTTGATTGTGTACTGAATTTCGTTACAAATGACGTACAAAATTTTTCTGCATTTGTTTTAACTTGATTTTCTGTCTTTCTTTGTTGACTTCCTTTTTGGTTCAATACTTTCTCATAGGCTGCGTCAACTAATTCTTTGGGATATCCCTTTTCTAAAAATCGCTTTTCTAAAATTTTAGCCTGTAATTTGAAGTCACTTACTTTAGTACAATTTCTTTTTATCCGTTGGTATTGGTCAAATGGTATACTATTTTTCCAATTTTTTTTTGGTGACAACTATGATAACTTAGGTAACTGTTAGGATATCTACCATTTTAAAATGCGTCCGAGAAATTATTTTCTTGTTCTCACCCTCTAGCTCTAAATCTAGATATATCGCCTTTTGTGCGCTAATATTGTATGTGAATTTAAACTGGAATTCGTTTTTGGCCAGATCCTCTATATATTTCTTTAGATCTTCTTCTTTTCCGTTCCATATAATTAGTAGATCATCTATAAATCGTTTATATAGTACTAGCTTACCCGTCGCGCATTGCTGCGAAGACAGACAGACATACATTCGTTTTTATATATCTAGATAACAACCAATCACAGCGCAGCTTTTTTAGGTTACCTCAGTGGTATAATATATAACAACCAATCACAGCGCAGCTTTCATGTTGCCTCAGCTTTATAATATACTAGCTTACCCGTCACGCGTTGCTGCGAAGACAGACAGACAAACATTCGTTTTTATATATCTAGATAACAACCAATCACAGCGCAGCTTTTTTAGGTTACCTCAGTGGTATAATATATAACAACCAATCACAGCTCAGCTTTCATGCTACCTCAGCTTTATAATATATAACACCCAATCACAGCGCAGCTTGTATGTTACCTCAGCAGTATAAAATATAACAACCAATCACAGTACAGCTTTCATGTTACGTCAGCAGTAAGAGAAATAACAATCAATCACAGCGCAACTTTTATTCTGCCTCAGCAATATAAAAAATAGCAACCAATCACAGCACAGCTTTTATTTTACCTCAGCATTCTCAATATCCAGGAATTGTCTTGTGATACGTTCGGCGGATGCATCATTTTGTAGTTGAACACGCATCCCGTTGCTCGTAATGCCTTTTGCTTTTGTGCTTGAGATGGAAATCAAACGATATTTGTCTGGGGGGCATAACTGTCGACGACGCTCGCACGCACCCCACCTATTGTAGGATAGATGTACTATGCCAGCAATCTTCCCAGGAGTGTACTCAACAACTTCCCATGAACTTGTCCTATTTATGACATAATCAATGCTCGTGCCAAATTTCAAGTTTCTATGACATTGGGAAGCGAGAAAATTAGATTCCGTACGTAAATTTTGGACGCCAATTCTTTTGCGCCTAGAATTGAATAATCGAGTTGGGACCCATTAACTTTTCCTATTTATGACATAATCAATGCGTGTGCCAAATTTCGAGTTTCTATTACATTCGGAAGCGAGAGAATTCGATTCCGTACGTAAAATTTGGACGCTAATTCTTTTGCGCATAGAATTGAATAATCGAGTTGGGACCCATTAGCGTTTCCTATTTGTGACATATTCAATGCCCGTGCCAAATTTCAAGTTTCTATTTGAGAAAATTACATTCCGTACGCAAAATTTGGACGCTAACTCTTTTGTGCATAGAATTGAATAATCGAGTTGGGACCCATTGGCTTTTCCTGTTTATGACATAATCAATGCTGCTGCCAAATTTCACGTTTCTATGACATTGGGAAGCGAGAGAATTCGATTCCGTACGTAAAATTTGGATGCTAATTCTTTGGCGCATAGAATTGAATAATCGAGTTGGGACCTATTGGCTTTTCCTATTTATGACATAATCAATGCTCGTGCCAAATTTCACGTTTCTATGACATTGGGAAGCGAGAAAATTAGATTCCGTACGTAACATTTGGACGCTAATTCTTTTGCGCATATAATTGAATAATCGAGTTGGGACCCATTAACTTTTCCTATTTATGACATAATCAATGCTCGTGCCAAATTTCACGTTTCTATGACACCGGAAAGTGAGAAAATTAGATTCCGTACATAAAATTTGGACGCTAATTCTTTTGCGCATAGAATTGAATAATCGAGTTGGGACCCATTAGCTTTTTTTTATTTATGACATAATCAATGCTCATGCCAAATTTTAAGTTTCTATGACATTGGGTAGCGAGAAAATTAGATTCCGTACGTAAAATTTGGACGCTAATTCTTTGGCGCATAGAATTGAATAATGGAGTTGGGACCCATTAGCTTTTCCTGTTTATGACATAATCAATGCTCCTGCCAAATTTCACGTTTCTATTACATTGGGAAGCGAGAGAATTCGATTCCGTACGTAAAATTTGGACTCTAATTCTTTGGCGCATAGAATTGAATAATCGAGTTCGGACCGATTAGCGTTTCCTATTTATGACATAATCAATGCTTGTGCCAAATTTCAAGTTTCTATGACATTGGGAAGCGAGAAAATTAGATTCCGTACGTAAAATTTGGACGCTAATTCTTTGGTGCTTAGAATTGAATAATTGAGTTGGGACCCATTAGCTTTTCCTATTTATGACATAATCAATACTCGTGCCAAATTTCATGTTTCTACGACATTGGGAAGTGAGAGAATTAGTGGCAGTGATGGAAATCGAACGATCTACGTGGGGGGGGGCGTAACTGTCGACGACGCTCACACGCGCGCCATTTATCGTAGGATAGATGTACTATGCCTATAATCTTCCCAGGAGTGTACTCAACAACTTCCTGCTGCGACATCAGAAGAAAGGAAAATCAAGGAAACTCGTTCTGATAACATTGAATTTACATTGTGTCATTTTTATTTAAACTTACTCATTTTCATATGGGAAACATTTCAAAGTGTCATTTTAATTCTATGTATTTAATCGAGTGCTTGTGGATACACAATATTTTTAGTTTTTCCGTCTGGTGCATACACGAATAAATCCGAAGGTTTTCCGACGCGTGAGCTGGCCACATACAGTTGTCCATGTGAGAAGCACGGATTCTCCAAATCTATCCCACACACTTGCAGCGATTGTCCTTGTGCTTTGTTGATGGTCATTGCAAAAGCGAGTCGCACCGGAAACTGTAAATGTTTGAATTCAAATGGCATGTCTGTTGGGATAATTGGAATACATGGCAACAGAACATCTTCCCCCTTGAATTTCCCATTCAGAATTGTAGCTTCGATGACATTGTTCATCATTAGAGATGAGCGAGCACCAAAATGCTCGGGTGCTCGTTACTCGAGACGAACTTTTCGCGATGCTCGAGGGTTCGTTTCGAATAACGAAGCCCATTGAAGTCAATGGGCGACCCGAGCATTTTTGTATATCGCCGATGCTCGCTAAGGTTTTCGTTTGTGAAAATCTGGGCAATTCAAGAAAATGATGGGAACGACACAGCAACAGATAGGGCAGGCGAGGGGCTACATGTTGGGCTGCATCTCAAGTTCCCAGGTCCCACTATTAAGCCACAATAGCGGCAAGAGTGGGCCCCCCCCTCCCAACAACTTTTACTTCTGAAAAGCCCTCATTAGCAATGCATACCTTAGCTAAGCACCACACTACCTCCAACAAAGCACAATCACTGCCTGCATGACACTCCGCTGCCACTTCTCCTGGGTTACATGCTGCCCCCCCCCACGACCCAGTGTCCACAACGCACACCAAACTGTCCCTGCCCAGCCTTCAGCTGCCCTCATGCCACGCCACCCTCATGTCTATTTATAAGTGCGTCTGCCAGAGGAAAAGCAGGCACACACTGCAGAGGGTTGGCACGGCTAGGCAGCGACCCTCTTTAAAAGGGGCGGGGCGATAGTCCACAATGCTGTACAGAAGCAATGAGAAATCCAACCCTGTGCCACCTCCATCTGGAGCTGCACATGTGGGCATAGCAATGGGGAACCTATGTGCCACACACTATTCATTCTGTCAAGGTGTCTGCATGCCCCAGTCAGACCGCGTTTTTTTATAAATAGTCACAGGCAGGTACAACTCCGCAATGGGAATTCCGTGTGCACCCACAGCATGGGTGGCTTCCTGGAACCCACCGGCTGTACATAAATGTATCCCATTGCAGTGCCCTGGACAGCAGAGCTAACGTCAGATTAAATGCAGGTGGGCTTCGGCCCACACTGCATGCCCCAACCTGACCGGGGTTTTTAATTCATAGACACAGGCAGGTACAACTCCCTATTGTGAAGTCCCTGTGGACCGACAGCATGGGTGGGTGCCAGGAAGCCACCGGCGGTACATAAATATATCCCATTGCATTGCCCATCACAGCTGAGGTAATGTCATGTTTAATGCAGGTGGGCTTCGGCCCACACTGCATGCCCCAGTCAGACTGGGGTTCTTTAGAAGTGGACACATGCAGTTACAACTCCCTGTGGACCCACAGCATGGGTGGCTCCCTGGAACCCACCGGCGGTACATAAATATATCCCATTGCAGTGCCCAACACAGCTGATGTAACGTCAGCTGTAATGCAGGTGGGCAAAAAATTAATTGGATTACACTGTAGGCGAGGGCCCCCAAAAATTGGTGTACCAACAGTACTAATGTACCTGAGAAAAATTGCCCATGCCCAACCAAGAGGGCAGGTGAAACCCATTAATCGCTTTGGTTAATGTGGCTTAATTTGTAACTAGGCCTGGAGGCAGCCCAGTTAAAATAAAAATTGGTTGAGGTGAAAGTTTCAACGCTTTAATGAGCATTGAAACGTCTAAAAATTGTTTACAAAAATTATATGACTGAGCCTTGTGGGCCTAAGAAAAATTGCCCGTTCGGCGTGATTATGTGAGGTTTCGGGAGGAGGAGCAGAAGGAGGAGGAGGAATATTATACACAGATTGATGAAGCAAAAAGGTCCCCGTTTTTGATGGTGATAGAGAACGATGCTTCCATCCGCGGGTGCAGCCTACGTATTGCTTAGGTATCGCTGCTGTCCGCTGGTGGAGAAGAGAAGTCTGGGGAAATCCAGGCTTTGTTCATCTTGATGAGTGTAAGCATGTCGGCACTGTCGGTTGACAGGCGGGTACGCTTATCTGTGATGATTCCCCCAGCCGCACTAAACACCCTCTCTGACAAGACGCTAGCCGCAGGACAAGCAAGCACCTCCAGGGCATACAGCGCGAGTTCAGGCCACGTGTCCAGCTTCGACACCCAGTAGTTGTAGGGGGCAGAGGCGTCACGGAGGACGGTCGTGCGATCAGCTACTTACTCCCTCACCATCCTTTTACAGTGCTCCCGCCGACTCAGCCTTGACTGGGGAGCGGTGACACAGTCTTGCTGGGGAGCCATAAAGCTGTTAAGGGCCTTAGAGAGTGTTGCCCTGCCTGTGCTGTACATGCTGCCTGATCTCCGCGCCTCCCCTGCTACCTGGCCCTCGGAACTGCGCCTTCGGCCACTAGCACTGTCGGATGGGAATTTTACCATCAGTTTGTCCGCCAGGGTCCTGTGGTATAGCATCACTCTCGAACCCCTTTCCTCTTCGGGTATGAGAGTGGAAAGGTTCTCCTTATACCGTGGGTCAAGCAGTGTGTACACCCAGTAATCCGTAGTGGCCAGAATGCGTGTAACGCGAGGGTCACGAGAAAGGCATCCTAACATGTAGTCAGCCATGTGTGCCAGGGTACCTGTACGCAACACATGGCTGTCCTCACTAGGAAGATCACTTTCAGGATCCTCCTCCTCCTCCTCCTCAGGCCATACACGCTGAAAGGATGACAGGCAAGCAGCATGTGTACCCTCAGCAGTGGGCCAAGCTGTCTCTTCCCTCTCCTCCTCATCCTCCTCCTCCTCCTCACCGTGCTGAGATATAGACAGGAGGGTGCTCTGACTATCCAGCGACATACTGTCTTCCCCCGTCTCTGTTTCCGAGCGCAAAGCGTCTGCCTTTATGCTTTGCAGGGAACTTCTCAAGAGGCATAGCAGAGGAATGCTGACGCTAATGATTGCAGCATCGCCGCTCACCACCTGGGTAGACTCCTCAAACTTTCCAAGGACCTGGCAGATGTCTGCCAACCAGGCCCACTCTTCTGAAAAGAATTGAGGAGGCTGACTCCCACTGCGCCGCCCATGTTGGAGTTGGTATTCCACTATAGCTCTACGCTGCTCATAGAGCCTGGCCAACATGTGGAGCATAGAGTTCCACCGTGTGGGCACGTCGCACAGCAGTCGGTGCACTGGCAGATTAAACCGATGTTGCAGTGTCCGCAGGGTGGCAGCGTCCGTATGGGACTTGCGGAAATGTGCGCAGAGCCGGCGCACCTTTCCGAGCAGGTCTGACAAGCGTGGGTAGCTTTTCAGAAAGCGCTGAACCACCAAATTAAAGACGTGGGCCAGGCATGGCACGTGCGTGAGGCTGCCGAGCTGCAGAGCCGCCACCAGGTTACGGCCGTTGTCACACACGACCATGCACGGTTGGAGGCTCAGCGGCGCAAGCCAGCGGTCGGTCTGCTCTGTCAGACCCTGCAGCAGTTCGTGGGCCGTGTGCCTCTTATCTCCTAAGCTGAGTAGTTTCAGCACGGCCTGCTGACGCTTGCCCACCGCTGTGCTGCCACGCTGCGCGACACCGACTGCTGGCGACGAGCTGCTGCTGACACATCTTGATTGGAAGGCAGAGGTTACGTAGGAGGAGGAGGAGGAGGGTGGTTTAGTGTAGAAAGCATACACCGCCGCAGATACCACCACCGAGCTGGGGCCCGCAATTCTGGGGGTGGGTAGGACGTGAGCGGTCCCAGGCTCTGACTCGGTCCCAGCCTCCACTAAATTCACCCAATGTGCCATCAGGGAGATATAGTGGCCCTGCCCGCCTGTGCTTGTCCACGTGTCCGTTGTTAAGTGGACCTTGGCAGTAACCGCGTTGGTGAGGGCGCGTACAATGTTGCGGGAGACGTGGTCGTGCAGGGCTGGGACAGCACATCGGGAAAAGTAGTGGCGACTGGGAACTGAGTAGCGCGGGGCCGCCGCCGCCATCATACTTTTGAAGGACTCCGTTTCCACAACCCTATACGGCAGCATCTCAAGGCTGATAAATTTGGCTATGTGCACGTTTAACGCTTGAGCGTGCGGGTGCGTGGCGGTGTACTTGCGCTTGCGCTCAAACACTTGTGCTAGCGACGGCTGGACGCTGCGCTGACAGGGGCCGAGGACAGCGGAGGTAAGGGTGTGGGTGCAGGCCAGGAGACGGTAGTGCCTGTGTCCTGAGAGGGGGGTTAGATCTCAGTGGCAGGTTGGGGCACAGGGGGAGAGGCAGCAGTGCAAACCGGAGGCGGTGAACGGCCTTCGTCCCACCTTGTGGGGTGCTTGGCCATCATATGTCTGCGCATGCTGGTGGTGGTGAGGCTGGTGGTGGTGGCTCCCCGGCTGATCTTGGCGCGACAAAGGTTGCACACCACTGTTCGTCGGTCGTCTGCACTCTCAGTGAAAAACTGCCAGACATTTGAGCACCTCGGCCTCTGCAGGGTGGCATGGCGCGAGGGGGCGCTTTGGGAAACAGTTGGTGGATTATTTGGTCTGGCCCTGCCTCTACCCCTGGACACCGCACTGCCTCTTGCAACCTGCTGAGCAGGGGCCCGAGAACAGTTCCTGGGAGTCTGCCCGCTCCTCAGAATGTCTCATTGTAATGGAGTGAGGAGGCTGGGAGGAAGGAGGAGCAGCAGCCAGAGGATTCTGAGTTGCAGCAGTGGACGGCGCAGAACTGTGGGTGGACGATAGATTGCTGGATGCACTTTCTGCCATCCACGACAGGACCTGCTCACACTGCTCATTTTCTAATAAAGGTCTACCGCGTGGACCCATTAATTGTGCGATGAATGTGGGGACGCCAGAAACGTGCCTCTCTCCTAATCCCGCAGCAGTCGGCTGCGATACACCTGGATCAGGAGCTCGGCCTGTGCCCACACCCTGACTTGGGCCTCTGCGTCCTCGGCCGTGTCCACGTCCTCTAGGCCTACCCCTAGCCCTCAGCATGCTGTATTACCAGTAATGCAGAAACAGAACGCTGTAATTAAATGTGCTGCTTATTGGCCTGTGGTTGGAGGCTGACTTCGCTTACGGAACGCCAGGAAATAATTCTGCGCAAGCCTGCTGTAACACTTAGCTGGCTGCGTATGAATTTGGAGAACTACTACACCCAGCACAGACCCAGAACACTGAGGACAGTCACAGGCAGCCCAAATAGATTTTTTTCCCCAAATTTTTTTGCAAAGGTCCACTGCCTATATTCAATCAATATGTCTTCTGTCCCTGCCTAAGCGCTTCTGGCCCTGGAGTATGTCAAAGAACTGCAGAGTGTTGCACTGTGAACTGCAATACAGCGGTGATTTCACAGCCCAGACAGAGCCAGGAAATAATTTTGCGCAAGCCTGCTGTAACACTTAGCTGGCTGCGTATGAATTTGGAGAACTACTACACCCAGCACAGACCCAGAACACTGAGGACAGTCACAGGCAGCCCAAATAGATTTTTTTCCCCAAATTTTTTTGCAAAGGCCCACTGCCTATATTCAATCAATATGTCTTCTGTCCCTGCCTAAACACTTCTGGCCCTGGAGTATTACTGCAGGGCACAATGCTCTGCACGGCCGATATACCAAAAAAAAAAAAAGTGCAACACTGCAAAAAGCAGCCTCCACAGTACTGCACACGGTTCCGTTTTGAATGCTGAAATTGATGGCATTGACATCGTTGTTGGTAGCTGCTAATATAGCCCGTGCGCTGAGCCACTGATGATTTTTGTAATTCCGCGCGATATTTGGGAACACCTTTTGAATCAATTCGTCCTTGGTTGATGTCATCTTTCCAAAGTTTGTTGGCAATGTGATACATTGTGTAGATCTGTCAATTGGCATCTTCCCATTTCCAATATCCAGCAATTGTTTTGCAAAACGTTTGGCGGATGCATCATTTTGTAGTTGAACACGCATATTGGTTTTCAAAGTCAATTTCTTAACATGTCACCATAGAACTGATGATTTGAGACATGCATTAAGTTCATCAGCGGGTGTTGAACGTGGTATAACTGGCAGTGTTTGTCGAAAATCACCAGACAATAAAATGAGTGCTCCACCGAAGGGCTGTGCATTTCCCCTCAAATCTTGCAGTGTACGATCAAGCGCTTCCAATGCTTTTTTGTGAGCCATTGTGCATTCGTCCCATATGATAAGTTCACAAGTTTGGAGAACTTTGCCCATTCCGGAATTGTTGGTGATATTGCATGTTGGCGTCTCAGTGGCTTGCAAATTCAAGGGCAATTTCAGTGCTGAATGTGCTGTTCGACCACCATCCAAAAGTGTTGCCGCAATTCCAGATGATGCAATTGCCAGTGCAATTTTATTCCGTGATCGTGTAGTTGCCAAAATGATTGAAATAAGAAAAGTTTTGCCAGTACGTCCGGGCGCATCTATGAGGCACAATCCTCTGCTTTGATTTGTAATTGCTTTTATGATTGTGTCATATACAATGCGTTGTTCTGGAAGCAATTTTGGAAGATTCTTTTCAACAAATGTACCCAAATCATCGACATCGAAGTTTGTTTCACGTTGCAAATCACGATCATAAGCGTTATTTGCAGCTCGATTCGGTGCACACATTCCCAACTGCACCAATCCTTTGTTAGCGATTGCCAAACATATATCCTCGATTGAAACTAACGCCTCATTATACACGTTTGTTGTGAATTGCATGTTCGGATTCATTGCTCGCAAACGACATAGGATGTCTTCACTCATGTAATCTTTGTATTTTTCCCAAAGATCTTTCGGATTGGATGGGAAACACGTTGTCAATATTATCGCAAATAACGTGCGTATTTGCTGTGGTTGAGCAGTATTTGATGCATCATTGAGTGCTGTGTCCCAATGGGCATCGTTTTCAATAAGCTTTAATTGTTGGCAAGCTTCTCGATAGGTCGCACATACTTCACCATTTACTGTTCTCAGTTCTTGGAAGGATTTCGGTCCACGCATGTTAACTAACAGTAAGCGCAAGTAAAAACATTCTTGATTGTTTGGATGAACTGTATACAGGCGGCCTAACGTGTCAGACGAATATAAATTCAGATGTCCTTCAACTGGTTTGCCCTGTTTACGACGTTGAAAGTTTTTCGCTGATGCATTCCATGTGTAGTATTTTGGCACTTCTGAGTAAAGTAGCGTTCCTGCGAACAAATCATGCATGCACAATGAGAAGAAGGCAGTTAACGTTGTTTGCGGTGGCGAAGATGCTCTTGCATGTACATTTTCTGTTGTAAAATACACGCGCTGTCCATTTTCAAGATGTACTGCCAAATGAACAACTGTTGAATGACGTTCATGAATTGGAAATGAGAAAATACGCCAAACAGCTTCATTGCTACTAATGTAGCGTCCCAATTGATATCGTTCGATTTCATCGATTGGTGCAGATGCATTTTCCACTCCAAAAACTGCCATATCACTTCCTTTATTGACATATTTGCAAATGTATTTGACCGATTTCACTGAATTGCAATACTCGACATTGATGTGTATCTTAAACGTCTTTGAGAGTAATGGTGAATACGGCACAACCCAACGATTATCGACTTCAATGTCATTGTTGCGCACTTTTAAAGTGACTAATTTGCCACCATCTTCAGTTGATCGTCGACGATATTGTGGATATCCATCATTTCCTGTAATAGTTTCGGCATGTAAGTCTCTTGGATAGCGTTTCGTGCATTTTCCATCCTTCATGCATGGAGAATAGTTGTTGATTGCTCCACATGGACCATGAAGCATGTTTTTAGTAACAACTTCGAATAAGCCTGGATCAATGTTGAAATCTGGGATTTCTGCTGAGATAACTTCATCAATTTTGTCTGGTGTAATTTTGTCGATCAACCAAATCAAAATGTGTGCATGCGGTAATCAATAGAATACATCCAACAGCGTGTCTCCCCAAAAACATGATGTTTGACAATGAAATCCATCATGGATTTCAATTTTTGTTTAAACACACGTGCGATGATGTCATGGCGATCCGAAGGCAATTGTCCAGGCAACAGAAGTTCTTTAATTTCATCCCACGTTGGATTGCACGTGAATGTTATGAAAAAATCTGGACGGCCATATGCGCGAACATAAGTCATTGCATCTTGTGCGTATTCATGCATGTGCCGTGGGCTTCCTGTGAATGTAGCCGGCAGGATGACCATTTTTCCCAGTTCATTGGGATTGCCATCAGTAGCAATTGCATCACGTAAATGAATATATTCTTCTGAATGCAATTTGGTTTGATTCAATCGAATGAAGAGAAGTCGTTCGGTCTCGATTTTTGCATACATATCGACAATGTATTGATGGAACAAATGCCGACATTTCAAAATGTGATTGTCTGGGTTCTCACGAATCATCAATCGATATGAATAGTAATTCATGGCACTGACTTTCTTATTGGTCTCCTCATGTGTTTGTGGATTTCTCATTTTGATGTTGAAATGATATCCATCTTCTCCTTGCCAGAATAAAATTGGATATTGCAATGCATCGTATGAGCGATGAGTTTCGGAGACTCGGTGAAGATGACCATCTCTGCGATGAAGAACTATATCACGCGAGTTAAATTCTCGCCAACTATGACGGTCGCCACTTCATTAATTGTTGGTGCGTTGTATTGTCTTTCGTGTTGGCCGACTGGTGTTTTGTCAGCTCTAATAACAACAACGTAATCATCAGCTGGCATTCGCTCGAGGGCCGTCCTAAACAGTTGAACTAATTGGTTGTGTTGCTCAAATAAATTTTGTAATACAGCAACAATTTCTCGATTAGTGCTGGTATTGACTCGACAACGTTGATCAATTTGTTCATCGGTGGTTCCCATGAAATAAATTTGGAGAAATTTGTGATCTGAATGCTGCAGTGGTAGAAGTGATCCAGCGAGATGATAAATTTGGCCTTGGACTTTGAACGTTGGCATGTAATTGTCACGTATGATTTCTGTTGCACCGAACGATGTCATCTGGAAGCATGAATTGTACTTGCATATGTTTGCCAAGAAATTTTTAGACTGGCTTGTGTCACTGGATAGCAACGTTGATAATGGTTCGGGTGGTAAATGCAATTCAGGCAATTTCACTTTTGCACCTGCGCAGCACATTCCTGGAGTTTCATTTTTGAATTTCAATGCACGGCAAAATTTGCATAAGTTGTCCGTTTTTCCAATAACGACACTTAGATGATGACTGTAATCATAATCAGCATCGTAATGGAATGCAGCAAGATTCAAATCAGCGTGCAGTGTCTGTCTGGATCGAACATTGCGTTCTCGATTGGTTCCCAGTCTTGCTGTCCGTTGGTCAACTGTGTCATTTGAGCGGGCTTGAGCAGTGCGTGATCGATTGGCTTGCAATCGTGATTCTCGTTGCTTTCCTGTTTCATTCGAGCGGGCTTGAACAGTGCGTAATCGATCGGTTTCCAATCTGGATTCTTGTTGCTCTCCTGTTTCATTCGAGCGGGCTTGAACAGTGCGTAATCGATCGGTTTCCAATCTGGATTCTCGTTGCTCTCCTGTTTCATTTAAGCGGGCTTGAACAGTGCGCAATCGATTGGTTTCCAATCTGGATTCTCGTTGCTCTCCGGTTTCATTCGAGCGGGCTTGAACAGTGCGTAATCGATCGGTTTCCAATCTGGATTCTCGTTGCTCGTTCGTTTGAGAAGAACGGCCTTGAGCAGTTTGTATTCAAACAGCTTCTAATCTTGCTTCCCGTTGTTTGTCTGTTTCTGAAGCTCGCAATGCCTTTTTCTTTCGTGCTTGAGTTGTAGATTGACCAATCGATTTTCGTTTGGGGGGCATAACTGTCGACGATGCTCGCAAATTTGCTGGAAAAAAAGAATAAATAAATAAATAAATGGAAGAATTCAGTATTCGAAAGATTATGAGAATTGAAATCGATTAAACAATGAAAAAAAAACGCATATAAATGTATTGAGTGGGAGTGGCAATTGGACATTCACAATAAATACAAATTATTCCACATAGCAACCAATCACAGCGCAGCTTGCATTTTACCTCAGCAGTATAAGAAGTAGCAACCAATCACAACGCAGTATAAGAAATTGCAACCAATCACAGCACAGCTTTTATGTTCCCTCAGCAGTATAAGGAATAACAACCAATCACAGCAAAGCTTTCATGTTACCTCAGCAGTATAAGAAATACCAACCAATCACAGCGCAGCTTTTATTTTACCTCAGGGGTATAAGAAATAACAACCAATCACAAGCAGCGTTCATTTTACCTCACCAGTATAAGAAATAGCAAACAATTTAAGCGTAGCTTTTATGTTACCTCAGCAGTATAACAAATAGGAACCAATCACAGCGCAGCTTTCATGTTACCTCAGCAGTATAAGAAATAGCAAAAAATCACGGCGCACCTTTCATGTTACCGCAGTGGTATAAGAAATAGCAACCAATCACAGCGCAGCGTTCATTTTACCTCAGCAGTGTAAGAAATAGCAACCAATCACAGCGCAGCTTTTATTTTACCTCAGCAGTATAAGAAATAGCAACCAATCACGGCGCAGCTTTCATGTAACCTTACCAGTATAAGAGCAACCAATCACAGCACAGCTTTCATGTTACCTCAGCAGTAAAAGAAATAGCAACCAATGACAGCATAGCGTTCATTTTACCTCAGCAGTATAAGAAATTGCAACCAATCAGGCGCAGCTTTCATGTTACCTCAGCAGTATAACAAATTGCAACCAATCACAGCGTAGCTTTCATGTTACCTCAGCAGTATAAGAAATAGCAAACAATGACAGCGCAGCGTTCATTTTACCTCAGCAGTATAACAAATAGCAACCAATCACAGCGCAGCGTTCATTTTACCTCAGCAGTATAAGAAATAGGAACCAATCACAGCGCAGCGTTCATTTTACCTCAGCAGTATAAGAAATAGCAAACAATTTAAGCGTAGCTTTTATGTTACCTCAGCAGTATAACAAATAGGAACCAATCACAGCGCAGCTTTCATGTTACCTCAGCAGTAAAAGAAATAGCAACCAATGACAGCATAGCTTTCACTTTACCTCAGCAGTATAAGAAATTGCAACCAATCAGAGCGCAGCTTTCATGTTACCTAAGCAGTATAAGAAATGACAACCAATCACAGCGCAGCGTTCATTTTACCTCAGCAGTATAAGAAATAGCAAAAAATCATGGCGCAGCTTTCATGTTCCCTTACCAGTATAAGAGCAACCAATCACAGCACAGCTTTCATGTTACCTCAGCAGTATAAGAAATTGCAACCAATCACAGAGTTGCTTTCATGTTACCTCAGCAGTATAAGAAAGAGCAACCAATCACAGCGCAGCGTTCATTTTACCTTAGCAGTAGATGGAAATCGAACGATCTACGTCTGGGGGGGCATAACTGTCGACGATGCTCGCACGCGTGCCACCTATCGTAGGATAGATGTTCTATGCCAGTATTCTTCCCAGGAGTGTACTCAACAACTTCCCAAAGTTTCATGGCGATTAGATGAATGGTGTAGTAATGCATAAAGGACAGACAGACAGACAGACATTTTTATATATATAGAGATGACATCAGGAAGTGAGAGAATTAGATTCGGTACGTAAAATTTGGACGCTAATTCTTTGGTGCATAGAATTAAATAATTGAGTTGGGTCCGATAAGCTTTTCCTATTTATGACATAATCAATGCTTGTGCCAAATTTCACGTTTCTATGACATTGGGAAGGGAGAAAATTCGATTTCATACGTAAAATTTGGACGCTAATTCTTTGTCGCATAGAATTGAATAATCGAGTTGGGACCCATAAGCTTTTCCTATTTATGACATAATCAATGCTCGTGCCAAATTTCAAGTTTCTATGACATTGGGAAGCGAGAAAATAAGATTCCGTACGTAAAATTTGGACGCTAATTCTTTTGCGCATAGAATTGAATAATTGAGTTGGGACTCATTAACTTTTCCTATTTATGACATAATCAATGCTCGTGCCAAATTTCCCGTTTCTATGATATTGGGAAGCGAGAAAATTAGATTCCGTACGTAAAATTTGGACGCTAATTCTTTTGCGCTTAGGATTGAATACTTGAGTTGGGACCCATTAGCTTTTCCTATTTATGACATAATCAATGCTTGTGCCAAATTTCACGTTTCTATGACATTGGGAAGCGAGAAAATTAGATTCTGTACGTAAAATTTGGACGCTAATTCTTTGGCGCTTAGAATTGAATAATCGAGTTGGGACCCATTACCTTTTCCTATTTATGACATAATCAATGCCCGTGCCAAATTTCATGTTTCTACGACATCGGGAAGTGAGAGAATTAGTGGCAGTGATGGAAATCAAACAATCTACGTGGGGGGGGCGTAACTGTTGACGACGCTCGCACGCGCGCCATTTATCATAGCATAAATGTACTATGCCTATAATCTTCCCAGGAGTGTACTCAACAACTTCCCAAAGTTTCATGGCGATCGTACAAATTGTGTAGTAGCGCATAAAGGACAAACAGACACACAGACAGACAGACAGACACGCATACATTCAACTTTATATATGTAGATAACACCCAATCACAGCGCAGCTTATATGTTACCTCAGCAGTATAAAATATAACAACCAATCACAGTGCAGCTTTCATGTTACGTCAGCAGTAAGAGAAATAACAACCAATCACAGCGCAACTTTTATTCTGCCTCAGCAATATAAAAAATAGCAACGAATCACAGCGCAGCATTCATTTTACCTCAGCGGTATAATATATAGCAACCAATCACAGCACAGCTTTTATTTTACCTCAGCATTCTCAATATCCAGGAATTGTCTTGTGATACGTTCGGCGGATGCATCATTTTGTAGTTGAACACGCATGCCGTTGCTCGTAATGCCTTTTGCTTTTGTGCTTGAGATGGAAATCAAACGATCTTTGTCTGGGGGGTGCATAACTGTCGACGACGCTCGCACGCGCGCGCACCACCTATCGTAGGATAGATGTACTATGCCAGTAATCTTCCCAGGAGTGTACTCAACAACTTCCCATTAACTTTTCCTATTTATGACATAATCAATGCTCGTGCCAAATTTCAAGTTTCTATTACATCGGGAAGCGAGAAAATTCGATTCCGTACGTAAAATTTGGACGCCAATTCTTTTGCGCCTAGAATTGAATAATCGAGTTGGGACCCATTAACTTTTCCTATTTATGACATAATCAATGTGCGTGCCAAATTTCGAGTTTCTATTACATTGGGAAGCGATAAAATTAGATTCCGTACGTAAAATTTGGATGCTAATTCTTTTGCGCATAGAATTGAATAATCGAGTTGGGACCCATTAGCATTTCCTATTTGTGACATATTCAATGCCCGTGCCAAATTTCAAGTTTCTATGTGAGAAATTTATATTCCATATGCAAAATTTGGACGCCAATTGTTTTGCGCTTAAAATTGAATAATCGAGTTGGGACCTATTAACTTTTCCTATTTATGACATAATCAATGCTCGTGCCAAATTTCAAGTTTCTACGACATTGGGAAGTGAGAGAATTCGATTCCGTACGTAAAATTTGGATGCTAATTCTTTTGCGCATAGAATTTAATAATCGAGTTGGGACCCATTAGCGTTTCCTATTTGTGACATATTCAATGCCCGTGCCAAATTTCAAGTTTCTATGTGAGAAAATTACATTCCGTACGCAAAATTTGGACGCTAACTCTTTTGCGCATAGAATTGAATAATCGAGTTGGGACCCATTAGCTTTTCCTATTTATGACATAATCAATGCTCGTGCCAAATTTCACGTTTCTATGACACCGGAAAGTGAGAAAATTACATTCCGTACGTAAAATTTGGACGCTAATTCTTTTGCGCATAGAATTGAATAATCGAGTTGGGACCCATTAGTTTTTCTTATTTATGACATAATCAATGCTAGTGCCAAATTTTAAGTTTCTATGACTTTGGGAAGCGAGAAAATTAGATTCCGTACGTAAAATTTGGACGCTAATTCTTTGGCGCATAGAATTGAATAATGGAGTTGGGACCCATTAGCTTTTCCTATTTATGACATATTCAATGCTTCTGCCAAATTTCACGTTTCTATTACATTGGGAAGCGAGAGAATTCGATTCTGTACGTAAAATTTGGACGCCAATTCTTTTGCGCCTAGAATTGAATAATCGAGTTGGGACCCATTAACTTTTCCTATTTATGACATAATCAATGCGCGTGCCAAATTTCGAGTTTCTATTACATTGGGAAGCGAGAAAATTAGATTCCGTACGTAAAATTTGGATGCTAATTCTTTTGCGCATAGAATTGAATAATCGAGTTGGGACCCATTAGCATTTCCTATTTGTGACATATTCAATGCCCGTACCAAATTTCAAGTTTCTATGTGAGAAATTTATATTCCATATGCAAAATTTGGACGCCAATTGTTTTGCGCTTAAAATTGAATAATCGAGTTGGGACCTATTAACTTTTCCTATTTATGACATAATCAATGCTCGTGCCAAATTTCAAGTTTCTACGACATTGGGAAGTGAGAGAATTCGATTCCGTACGTAAAATTTGGATGCTAATTCTTTTGCGCATAGAATTTAATAATCGAGTTGGGACCCATTAGCGTTTCCTATTTGTGACATATTCAATGCCCGTGCCAAATTTCAAGTTTCTATGTGAGAAAATTACATTCCGTACGCAAAATTTGGACGCTAACTCTTTTGCACATAGAATTGAATAATCGAGTTGGGACCCATTAGCTTTTCCTATTTATGACATAATCAATGCTCGTGCCAAATTTCACGTTTCTATGACACCGGAAAGTGAGAAAATTACATTCCGTACGTAAAATTTGGACGCTAATTCTTTTGCGCATAGAATTGAATAATCGAGTTTGGACCCATTAGCTTTTCCTATTTATGACATAATCAATGCTAGTGCCAAATTTTAAGTTTCTATGACTTTGGGAAGCGAGAAAATCAGATTCTGTACGTAAAATTTGGACGCTAATTCTTTGGCGCATAGAATTGAATAATGGAGTTGGGACCCATTAGCTTTTCCTATTTGTGACATAATCAATGCTCCTGCCAAATTTCACGTTTCTATTACATTGGGAAGCGAGACAATTCGATTCTGTACGTAAAATTTGGATGCTAATTCTTTGGCGCATAGAATTGAATAATCGAGTTGGGACCGATTAGCGTTTCCTATTTATGACATATTCAATGCCCGTGCCAAATTTCACGTTTCTATGACATTGGGAAGCGAGAAAATTAGATTCCGTACGTAAAATTTGGACGCTAATTCTTTGGCGCTTAGAATTGAATAATTGAGTTGGGACCCATTCGCTTTTCCTAGGTATGACATAATCAATACTCGTGCCAAATTTCATGTTTCTACGACATTGGGAAGTGAGAGAATTAGTGGCAGTGATGGAAATCGAACGATCTACGTGGGGGGGGGGCGTAACTGTCGACGACGCTCACACGCGCGCCATTCATTGTAGGATAGTTGTACTATGCCTATAATCTTCCCAGAAGTGTACTCAACAACTTCCCAAAGTTCATGGTGATTGGATGAATGGTGTGGTAATGCATAACGGACAGACAGACAGACATACATTCATTTATATATATATATATATAGATGACATCAAGAAGTGAGAGAATTAGATTCCGTACGTAAAATTTGGATGCTAATTCTTTGGCGCTTAGAATTGAACAATCGAGTTGGGACCCATTAACTTTTCCTATTTATGACATAATCAATGCTCGTGCCAAATTTCAAGTTTCTATGATATTGGGACGTGAGAGAATTAGATTCCGTACGTAAAATTTAGACGCTAATTCTATTGCGCTAGAAATGAATTACAAAGTTGGGATCTATTAGCTTTTCCTATTTTTGACATAATTAATACTCGTGCCAAATTTCAAGTTTCTATGATATTGGGAAGTGAAAGAATTAGATTCCATACGTAAAATTTGGACGCTAATTCTTTTGCGCTTAGAATTGAATAATCGAGTTGGGACCCATTAACTTTTCCTATTTATGACATAATCAATGCTCATGCCAAATTACATCGTGAAGTGAGAGAATTAGATTCCGTACTACGTAAAATTTGGATGCTAATTCTTTAGCGCTTATAGTTAAATAATCGAGTTGGGACCCATTAACTTTTCCTATTTATGACATAATCAATGCTAATGCCAAATTTTATGTTTCTATGACATCAGGATGTGAGAAAATTAGATTCCGTACGTAATATTTGGATGCTAATTCTTTACCGCTTATAGTTAAATAATTGAGTTGGGACCCATTAACTTTTCCTATTTATGACATAATCAATGCTCGTGCCAAATTTCAAGTTTCTATGACATTGGGAAGTGAAAGAATTAGATTCCATACGTAAAATTTGGACGCTAATTCTTTTGCGCTTAGAATTGAATAATCGAGTCGGGACCCATTAACTTTTCCTATTTATGACATAATCAATGCTCATGCCAAATTACATCGTGAAGTGAGAGAATTAGATTCCGTACTACGTAAAATTTGGATGCTAATTCTTTAGCGCTTATAGTTAAATAATCGAGTTGGGACCCATTAACTTTTCCTATTTATGACATAATCAATGCTAATGCCAAATTTCATGTTTCTATGACATCAGGATGTGAGAAAATTAGATTCCGTACGTAAAATTTGGATGCTAATTCTTTAGCGCTTATAGTTAAATAATCGAGTTGGGACCCATTAACTTTTCCTATTTATGACATAAACAATGCTCGTGCCAAATTTCAAGTTTCTATGACATTGGGAAGTGATGGAATTAGATTCCGTACGTAAAATTCGGACGCTAATTCTTTGGAGCTTAGAATTGAATAATCGAGTTGGGACCCATTTACTTTTCCTATTTATGACATAACCATTGCTCGTGCCAAATTTCAAGTTTCTATGACATTGGGAAGTGAGAGAAATAGATTCTGTACGTAACATTTGGACGCTAATTCTTTGGCGCATAGAATTGAAAATTCGAGTTGGGACCTATTAACTTTTCCTATTTATGACATAATCAATGCTCATGCCAAATTTCAAGTTTCTATGACATTGGAAAGTGAGAGAATTAGATTCCGTACGTAAAATTTGGACGTTAATTCTTTTGCGCTTAGAATAGAATAATCGAGTTGGGACCCATTAACTTTTCCTATTTATGTCATAATCAATGCTCGTGCCAAATTTCAAGTTTCTATGATATTGGGAAGCGAGAAAATTAGATTCCGTACGTAAAATTTGGAAGCTAATTCTTTGGCGCTTAAAATTGAATAATCGAGTTACGACCCATTAACTTTTCCTATTTATGTCATAATCAATGCTTGTGCCAAATTTCAAGTTTCTATGATATTGGGAAGCGAGAAAATTAGATTCCGTACGTAATCTTTGGACGTTAATTCTTTTGCGCTTAGAATTGCATAATTGAGTTGGGACCCTTGAACTTTTCCTATTTATGTCATAATCAATGCTCGTGCCAAATTTCAAGTTTCTATGATATTGGGAAGCGAGAAAATTAGATTCCGTACGTAAAATTTGGACGCTAATTCTTTGGCGCTTAAAATTGAATAATCGAGTTACGACCCATTAACTTTTCCTATTTATGTCATAATCAATGCTTGTGCCAAATTTCAAGTTTCTATGATATTGGGAAGTGAGAAAATTAGATTCCGTACGTAAACTTTGGACGTTAATTCTTTTGCGCTTAGAATTGCATAATGGAGTTGGGACCCTTGAACTTTTCCTATTTATGACATAATCAATGCTCTTGCCAAATTTCAAGTTTCTATGACATTGGAAAGCGAGAGAATTAGATTCCGTACATAAAATTTGGCCGCTAATTCTTTTGCGCATAGAATTGAATAATCGAGTTGGGACCCATTAGGTTTTCCTATTTATGACATAATCAATGCTCGTGCCAAATTTCAAGTTTCTATGATATTGGGAAGCGAGAAAATTAGATTCCGTACGTAAAATTTGGACGCTAATTCTTTGGCACTTAGAATTGAATAATCGAGTTGGGACCCATTAACTTTTCCTATTTATGTCATAATCAATGCTCTTGACAAATTTCAAGTTTCTATGATATTGGGAAGCGAGAAAATTAGATTCCGTACGTAAAATTTGGACGCTAATTCTTTGGCGCTTAGAATTGAATAATCGAGTTGGGACCCATTAGCTTTTCCTACTTGTGATATAATCAATTCTCGTGCCAAATTTCATGTTTCTACGCTATCGGGAAGTGAGAGAATTATTGGCAATGATGGAAATCGAACGATCTACGTGGGGGGGCGTAACTGTCGGCGAAGCTCGCACGCGCCATTTATCATAGGATAGTTGTACTATGCCTATAATCTTCCCAGGAGTGCACTTAACAACTTCCCAAAGTTTCATGGCGATCGGATGAATGGTGTAGTAGCGCATAAAGGACAAACAGACAGACACGCATACATTCAATTTTATACATATAGACTAGCTTACCCGTCGCGCGTTGCTGCGAAGATAGACAGACATTCATTCGTTTTTATATATCTAGGAAACAACCAATCACAGCGCAGCTTTCATGTTACCTCAGTGGTATAATATATAACAACCAATCACAGCGCAGCTTTCATGTTACCTTAGCAGTATAAAATATAACAACCAATCACAGCGCAGCTTTCGTGTTACCTCAGCAGTAAGAGAAATAACAACCAATCACAGCGCAACTTTTATTCTGCCTCAGCAATATAAAAAATAGCAACCAATCACAGCGCAGCTTTCCTGTTACCTCAGTGGCATAATATATAACAACGAATCGCAGCACAGCTTTCATGCAACCTCAGTAGTATAAGAAGTAGCCACCAATCACAGCACAGCTTTCATGTTACCTCAGTGGTATAATATATAACAACGAATCGCAGCACAGCTTTCATGCAACCTCAGTAGTATAAGAAGTAGCCACCAATCACAGCACAGCTTTCATGTTACCTCAGCAGTATAAGAAATAGCAACCAATCACAGCACAGCTTTCATTTTACCTCAGCATTCTCAATATCCAGCAATTGTCTTGCGAAACGTTCGGCGGATGCATAATTTTCTGGTTGAACACGCATCCCGTTGCTGGTAATGCCTTTTGCTTTCGTGCTTGAGATGGAAATCAAACGATCTTTGTCTGGGGGACATAACTGTTGACGACGCTCGTACGTGCGGCACCTATCGTAGGATAGATGTATTATGCCAGTAATCTTACCAGGAGTGTACTCAACAACTTTCCAAAGTCTCATGGCAATTGGATGAATGGTGTAGTAATGCATAAAGGACAGACAGACAGACATACATTAATTTATATATATCAGGAAGTGAGAGAATTAGATTCCGTACGTAAAATTTGGACGCTAATTGTTTTGTGCTTAGAATTGAATAATCGACTTGGGACCCATTAGCGTTTCCTATTTATGACATATTCAATGCCCGTGCCAAATTTCATGTTTCTATGTGAGAAAATGACATTCCGTACGTAAAATTTGGACGCTAATTCTTTTGCGCAAAGAATTGAATAATCGAGTTGGGACCCATTAGCATTTCCTATTTATGACATATTCAATGCCCGTGCCAAATTTCAAGTTTCTATGTGAGAAAATGACATTCCGTACGTAAAATTTGGACGCTAATTCTTTTGCGCATAGAATTGAATAATCGAGTTGGGACCCATTACCTTTTTCTATTTATGACATAATCAATGCTCGTGCCAAATTTCAAGTTTCTATGACATTGGGAAGCGAGAAAATTAGATTCCGTACGTAAAATTTGGACGCTAATTTTTTGTCGCTTACAATTGAATAATCGAGTTGGGACCCATTACCTTTTCCTATTTATGACATAGTCAATGCTCGTGCCAAATTTTATGTTCCTACAACATCGAGAAGTGAGAGAATTAGTGGCAATGATGGAAATCGAACGATCTACGTGGGGGGGGGTCGTAACTGTCGACGCTCGCGCACGCGCCATTTATTATAGAATATTTGTACTATGCCTATAATCTTCCCAGGAGTGTACTCAACAACTTCCCAAAGTTTCATGGCGATCGGATGAATGGTGTAGTAGCGCATAAAGGACAAACAAACAGACAGACAGACACACACAGACACACAGACACGCATACATTCAATTTTATATATATAGATAAGATTTGAACAATTTTAGCTATTTAGATTTTTATTAGAGGTGAGCGAACGTACTCGTCCGAGCTTGATATTCGTGCGAATATTAGGGTGTTCGGGATGCTCGTTACTCGTAACGAGTACCACGCGGTGTTCCGGTTACTTTCAGTTTCCTCTCTGAGACGTTAGCGCGCTTTTCTGGCCAATTGAAAGACAGGGAAGGCATTACAACTTCCCCCTGTGACGTTCAAGCCCTATACCACCCCCCTGCTGTGAGTGGCTGGGGCGATCAGATGTCACCCGAGTATAAAAGTCGGCCCCTCCCGCGGCTCGCCACACATGCCTTGTGAGTTAGCTGAGGGAAAGTACTATCGTGCTGGTGCTGCTGTAGGGAGAGCGTTAGGAGTCAGTGTAGGCTTCAAGAACCCCAACGGTCCTTCTCAGGGCCACATCTACCTGTGTGCAGGCTGCTGCTAGCAGTGTTTTTTTTTTTTGTTTTCTCAAAATCGGCAGTGCAGAGCATTGCACCCGGCATTAGGGACAGAAGTGGTGTATAGGCAGGGAGAGTGTTAGGAGTGAGTGTAGCCTTGAAGAACCTCAACGGTCCTTTCTAGGGCCAAATTTAAGCGTCTGCAGTACTGTGCTGGCTGCTGTTAGCAGTGTTGCATATTTTATTTTTCTAAAAATCGTCTGTGCAGAGCATTGCACCCTCCATTGATACTACAGGGACAGAATTGTGTAGGCAGAGCCACAACACAGTTATTGTTCATTGAATATACGCAGTGGGTCCTTCCCTTTGCTAAAAAGGACAAAAAATTATATTTGGCCAGCCTGTGTCAGTCCTAAGGTCTCCGTGTACGTGTGTGCTGCGTGGAGAACGTACAAAAATCAGACGCAACCAGCTACGGTTTACTGCAGGCTTGCGCCATTGTCTTTCCTGACTGGCAAATACCTGCTCTGCTAGAGTTAATAACTCTGCTACACTAAAGTTGTGTGTCACTTTTTCAGGGCCACACCACAGTTCTAAAAGTTATTGTTCATTGAATATACGCAGTGGGTCCTTCCCTTTGCTAAAAAGGACAAAAAATTATATTTGGCCAGCCTGTGTCAGTCCTAAGGTCTCCGTGTACGTGTGTGCTGCGTGGAGAACGTACAAAAATCAGACGCAACCAGCTACGGTTTACTGCAGGCTTGCGCCATTGTCTTTCCTGACTGGCAAATACCTGCTCTGCTAGAGTTAATAACTCTGCTACACTATAGTTGTGTGACACTTTTTGAGGGCCACACCACAGATATTAAACTTCTTGTTCATTGAATATACGCAGTGGAAGCTTCACTTTGCAAAAAAGGAAAAGAAATTATATTTGGCCAGCCTGTGTCAGTCCTAAGGTCTCCGTGTACGTGTGTGCTGCGTGGACAACGTACAAAAATCAGACGCAACCAGCTACGGTTTACTGCAGGCTTGCGCCATTGTCTTTCCTGACTGGCAAATACCTGCTCTGCTAGAGTTAATAACTCTGCTACACTATAGTTGTGTGACACTTTTTGAGGGCCACACCACAGATATTAAACTTCTTGTTCATTGAATATACGCAGTGGGTGCTTCCCTTTGCAAAAAAGGAAAAGAAATTATATTTGGCCTGCCTGTGTCAGTCCTAAGGTCTCCGTGTACGTGTGTGCTGCGTGGACAACGTACAAAAATCAGACGCAACCAGCTACGGTTTACTGCAGGCTTGCGCCATTGTCTTTCCTGACTGGCAAATACTTGCTCTGCTAGAGTTAATAACTCTGCTACACTATAGTTGTGTGACACTTTTTGAGGGCCACACCACAGATATTAAACTTCTTGTTCATTGAATATACGCAGTGGGTGCTTCCCTTTGCAAAAAAGGAAAAGAAATTATATTTGGCCTGCCTGTGTCAGTCCTAAGGTCTCCGTGTACGTGTGTGCTGCGTGGACAACGTACAAAAATCAGACGCAACCAGCTACGGTTTACTGCAGGCTTGCGCCATTGTCTTTCCTGACTGGCAAATACCTGCTCTGCTAGAGTTAATAACTCTGCTACACTATAGTTGTGTGACACTTTTTGAGGGCCACACCACAGATATTAAACTTCTTGTTCATTGAATATACGCAGTGGGTGCTTCCCTTTGCAAAAAAGGAAAAGAAATTATATTTGGCCTGCCTGTGTCAGTCCTAAGGTCTCCGTGTACGTGTGTGCTGCGTGGACAACGTACAAAAATCAGACGCAACCAGCTACGGTTTACTGCAGGCTTGCGCCATTGTCTTTCCTGACTGGCAAATACCTGCTCTGCTAGAGTTAATAACTCTGCTACACTATAGTTGTGTGACACTTTTTGAGGGCCACACCACAGATATTAAACTTCTTGTTCATTGAATATACGCAGTGGGTGCTTCCCTTTGCAAAAAAGGAAAAGAAATTATATTTGGCCAGCCTGTGTCAGTCCTAAGGTCTCCGTGTACGTGTGTGCTGCGTGGACAACGTACAAAAATCAGACGCAACCAGCTACGGTTTACTGCAGGCTTGCGCCATTGTCTTTCCTGACTGGCAAATACCTGCTCTGCTAGAGTTAATAACTCTGCTACACTATAGTTGTGTGACACTTTTTGAGGGCCACACCACAGATATTAAACTTCTTGTTCATTGAATATACGCAGTGGGTGCTTCCCTTTGCAAAAAAGGAAAAGAAATTATATTTGGCCAGCCTGTGTCAGTCCTAAGGTCTCCGTGTACGTGTGTGCTGCGTGGACAACGTACAAAAATCAGACGCAACCAGCTACGGTTTACTGCAGGCTTGCGCCATTGTCTTTCCTGACTGGCAAATACCTGCTCTGCTAGAGTTAATAACTCTGCTACACTATAGTTGTGTGACACTTTTTGAGGGCCACACCACAGATATTAAACTTCTTGTTCATTGAATATACGCAGTGGGTGCTTCCCTTTGCAAAAAAGGAAAAGAAATTATATTTGGCCTGCCTGTGTCAGTCCTAAGGTCTCCGTGTACGTGTGTGCTGCGTGGACAACGTACAAAAATCAGACGCAACCAGCTACGGTTTACTGCAGGCTTGCGCCATTGTCTTTCCTGACTGGCAAATACCTGCTCTGCTAGAGTTAATAACTCTGCTACACTATAGTTGTGTGACACTTTTTGAGGGCCACACCACAGATATTAAACTTCTTGTTCATTGAATATACGCAGTGGGTGCTTCCCTTTGCAAAAAAGGAAAAGAAATTATATTTGGCCAGCCTGTGTCAGTCCTAAGGTCTCCGTGTACGTGTGTGCTGCGTGGACAACGTACAAAAATCAGACGCAACCAGCTACGGTTTACTGCAGGCTTGCGCCATTGTCTTTCCTGACTGGCAAATACCTGCTCTGCTAGAGTTAATAACTCTGCTACACTATAGTTGTGTGACACTTTTTGAGGGCCACACCACAGATATTAAACTTCTTGTTCATTGAATATACGCAGTGGGTGCTTCCCTTTGCAAAAAAGGAAAAGAAATTATATTTGGCCAGCCTGTGTCAGTCCTAAGGTCTCCGTGTACGTGTGTGCTGCGTGGACAACGTACAAAAATCAGACGCAACCAGCTACGGTTTACTGCAGGCTTGCGCCATTGTCTTTCCTGACTGGCAAATACCTGCTCTGCTAGAGTTAATAACTCTGCTACACTATAGTTGTGTGACACTTTTTGAGGGCCACACCACAGATATTAAACTTCTTGTTCATTGAATATACGCAGTGGGTGCTTCCCTTTGCAAAAAAGGAAAAGAAATTATATTTGGCCTGCCTGTGTCAGTCCTAAGGTCTCCGTGTACGTGTGTGCTGCGTGGACAACGTACAAAAATCAGACGCAACCAGCTACGGTTTACTGCAGGGTTGCGCCATTGTCTTTCCTGACTGACAAATACCTGCTCTGCTAGAGTTAATAACTCTGCTACACTATAGTTGTGTGACACTTTTTGAGGGCCACACCACAGATATTAAACTTCTTGTTCATTGAATATACGCAGTGGGGTCTTCTCTTTGCTAAAAAGGACAAAAAATTATATTTGGCCAGCCTGTGTCAGTCCTAAGGTCTCCGTGTACGTGTGTGCTGCGTGGACAACGTACAAAAATCAGACGCAACCAGCTACGGTTGAGTGTAGCCTTGCGCCAATTTCTTTCCTGCCTGGGAAATCAAATCACTGGTAATACAGCATGCTGAGGGGTAGGGGTAGGCCTAGAGGATGTGGACGCGGCCGAGGACGCGGAGGGCCAAGTGAAGGTGTGGGCACAGGCCGAGCCAGTGCGGTGGCCAGGGGTAGAGGCAGGGCCAGACCGAATAATCCACCAACTGTTTCCCAAAGCGCCCCCTCGCGCCATGCCACCCTGCACAGGTCAAGGTGCTCTACGGTGTGGCAGTTTTTCACAGAGACGCCTGACGACCGACGAACAGTGGTGTGCAACCTTTGTCGCGCCAAGATCAGCTGGGGAGGCACCACCAACAGCATGCGCAGGCATATGATGGCCAAGCACCCCACAAGGTGGGACGATGCCCGTTCACCGCCTCCGGTTTGCACCACTGCCTCTCCCCCTGTGCCCCAACCTGCCACTGAGATCCAACCCCCCTCTGAGGACACAGGCACTACCGTCTCATGGCCTGCACCCACACCCTCACCTCCGCTGTCCTCGGCCCCATCCAGCAATGTCTCTCAGCGCAGCGTCCAGACGTCGCTAGTGCCACAGTTTGAGCGCAAGCGCAACTACGACGCCACGCACCCGCACGCTCAAGCGTTAAACGTGCACATTGCAAAATTGATCAGCCTAGAGATGCTGCCGTATAGGCTTGTGGAAACGGAGGCTTTCAAAAGCATGATGGCGGCGGCTGCCCCGCGCTACTCGGTTCACAGTCGCCACTACTTTTCCCGATGTGCCGTCCCAGCCCTGCACGACCACGTCTCCCGCAACATTGTACGCGTCCTCACCAACGCGGTTACTGCCAAGGTCCACTTAATAACGGACACGTGGACAAGCACAGGCGGGCAGGGCCACTATATCTCCCTGACGGCACATTGGGTGAATTTAGTGGAGGATGGGACCGCTCACGTCCTACCCACCCCCAGAATTGCGGGCCACAGCTCGGTGGTGGTATCTGCGGCGGTGTATGCTTCCTCCACTAAAGCACCTTCCTCCTCCTCCTCCTCCAACGCAACCTCTGTCTCGCAATCAAGATGTGTCAGCAGCACGTCGCCAGCAGTCGGTGTCACGCGGCGTGGCAGCACAGCGGTGGGCAAGCGTCAGCAGGCCGTGCTGAAACTACTCAGCTTAGGAGAGAAGAGGCACACGGCCCACGAACTGCTGCAGGGTCTGACAGAGCAGACCGACCACTGGCTTGCGCCGCTGAGCCTCCAACCGGGCATGGTCGTGTGTGACAACGGCCGTAAGCTGGTGGCGGCTCTGCAGCTCGGCAGCCTCACGCACGTGCCATGCCTGGCCCATGTCTTTAATTTGGTGGTTCAGCGCTTTCTGAAAAGCTACCCCCACTTGTCATACCTGCTCGGAAAGGTGCGCCAGCTCTGCGCACATTTCCGCAAATCCCACACGCACGCTGCCACCCTGCGGACACTGCAACATAGGTTTAATCTGCCAGTGCACCGACTGCTGTGCGACGTGCCCACACAGTGGAACTCTACGCTCCACATGTTGGCCAGACTCTATGAGCAGCGTAGAGCTATAGTGGAATACCAACTCCAACTTGCGCGGCGCAGTGGGAGTCAGCCTCCTCAATTATTTACAGAAGAGTGGCCCTGGTTGGCAGCCATCTGCCAGGTCCTTGGAAAATTTGAGGAGTCTACCCAGGTGGTAAGCGGCGATGCTGCAATCATTAGCGTCACCATTCCTCTGCTATGCATCTTGAGAAGTTCCCTGCAAATTATAAAGGCAGACGCTTTGCGCTCGGAAACAGAGCCGGGGGAAGACAGTATGTCGCTGGATAGTCAGAGCACCCGCCTGTCTATATCTCAGCGCGTTGAGGAGGAGGAGGAGGAGCATGAGGAGGATGAGGAGGAGGGGGAAGAGACAGCTTGGCCCACTGGTGAGGGTACACATGCTGCTGGGCTGTCATCCTTTCAGCGTGTATGGCCTGAGGAGGAGGAAGAGGAGGAGGAGGAGGATCCTGAAAGTGATCTTCCTAGTGAAGACAGCCATGTGTTGCGTACAGGTACCCTGGCACACATGGCTGACTTCATGTTAGGATGCCTTTCTCGTGACCCTCGCGTTACACGCATTCTGGCCACTACGGATTACTGGGTGTACACACTGCTCGACCCACGCTATAAGGAGAACCTTCCCACTCTCATTCCCGAAGAGGAAAGGGGTTCGAGAGTGTTGCTATACCACAGGGCGCTGGTGGACAAACTGATGGTAAACTTCCCATCCGACAGCGCTAGTGGCAGAAGGCGCAGTTCCGAGGGCCAGGTAGCAGGGGAGGCGCAGAGATCAGGCAGCATGTACAGCGCAGGCAGGGGAACATTCTCCAAGGCCTTTGCCAGCTTTATGGCTCCCCAGCAAGACTGTGTCACCGCTCCCCAGTCAAGGCTGAGTCGGCGGGAGCACTGTAAAAGGATGGTGAGGGAGTACGTAGCCGATCGCACGACCGTCCTCCGTGACGCCTCTGCCCCCTACAACTACTGGGTGTCGAAGCTGGACACGTGGCCTGAACTCGCGCTGTATGCCCTGGAGGTGCTTGCTTGTCCTGCGGCTAGCGTCTTGTCAGAGGGGGTGTTTAGTGCGGCTGGGGGAATCATCACAGATAAGCGTACCCACCTGTCAACCGACAGTGCCGACAGGCTTACACTCATCAAGATGAACAAAGCCTGGATTTCCCCAGACTTCTCTTCTCCACCAGCGGACAGCAGCGATACCTAAGCAATACGTAGGCTGCACCCGCGGATGGAAGCTACGTTCTCTCTCACCATCCAAAACGGGGACATTTCTGCTTCATCAATCTGTGTCTAATATTCCTCCTCCTCCTCCTGCTCCTCCTCCTGAAACCTCACGTAATCACGCTGAACGGGCAATTTTTCTTAGGGCCACAAGGCTCACTCATAATTTTTCTAAACAATTTTTATATGTTTCAATGCTCTTAAAAGCGTTGAAACTTTAACTTGAACCAATTTTTCATTAAACTGGGCTGCCTCCAGGCCTAGTTACCACTTAAGCCACATTAACCAAAGCGATTAATGGGTTTCACCTGCCATCTTGGTTGGGCATGGCCAATTTTTTGGATGTACATTAGTACTGTTGATACAGCAATTTTTGTGGGCCCTCGCCTACAGTGTAATCAAATGAATTTTTAGCCCACCTGCATTACAGCTGACGTTACATCCGCTGTGTTGGGCAATGCAATGGGATATTTTTGTGTATCGCCGGTGGGTTCCAGGGAGCAACCCATGCTGTAGGTGCACACAGAGTTTAACCTACATCTGTCCACTTGTAAAGAACTCCAGTCAGACTGGGGCATGCAGTGTGGGCCGAAGCCCACCTGCATTAAGCACGACATTACTACCTCAGCTGTGTTGGGCAATGCAATGGGATATTTCTATGTACCGCCGGTGGCTTCCTGGCACCCACCCATGCTGTGGGTCCACAGGGAATTATAAAAGCATCTGTGTCCACTTGTAAAGAACCCCAGTCTGACTGGGGCATGCAGTGTGGGCCGAAGCCCACCTGCATTAAGCACGACATTACTACCTCAGCTGTGTTGGGCAATGCAATGGGATATTTTTATGTACCGCCGGTGGGTTCCAGGGAGCCACCCATGCTGTAGGTGCACACGGAGTTTAACCTACATCTGTCCACTTGTAAAGAACCCCAGTCTGACTGGGGCATGCAGTGTGGGCCGAAGCCCACCTGCATTAAGCACGACATTACTACCTCAGCTGTGTTGGGCAATGCAATGGGATATTTCTATGTACCGCCGGTGGCTTCCTGGCACCCACCCATGCTGTGGGTCCACAGGGAATTATAAAAGCATCTGTGTCCACTTGTAAAGAACCCCAGTCTGACTGGGGCATGCAGTGTGGGCCGAAGCCCACCTGCATTAAGCACGACATTACTACCTCAGCTGTGTTGGGCAATGCAATGGGATATTTTTATGTACCGCCGGTGGGTTCCAGGGAGCCACCCATGCTGTGGGTGCACACGGAGTTTAACCTACATGTGTCCACTTGTAAAGAACCCCAGTCTGACTGGGGCATGCAGTGTGGGCCGAAGCCCACCTGTATTAAGCACGACATTACTACCTCAGCTGTGTTGGGCAATGCAATGGGATATTTTTATGTACCGCTGGTGGGTTCCAGGGAGCCACCCATGCTGTGGGTCCACAGGGACTTCACAATAGGGAGTTGTACCTGCCTGTGTCTATGAATTAAAAACCGCGGTCTGACTGGGGCATGCAGACACCTTGACAGAATGAATAGTGTGTGGCACATAGGTTCCCCATTGCTATGCCCACGTGTGCAGCTCCTGATGGCGGTGGCACAGGATTCTATTTCTCATTGCTTCTGTACAGCATTGTGGGCTATCGCCCTGCCCCTTTTAAAGAGGGTCGCTGCCTAGCCGTGCCAACCCTCTGCAGTGTGTGCCTGCGGTTCCTCGTCATGGCAGACGCACTTCTAAATAGACATGAGGGTGGTGTGGCATGAGGGCAGCTGAAGGCTGCGCAGGGACACTTTGGTGTGCGCTGTGGGGGAGAGGGGGGGGTTGGGCAGCATGTAACCCCGGAGAAGTGGCAGTGGAGTGTCATGCAGGCAGTGATTGTGCTTTGTTGGAGGTAGTGTGGTGCTTAGCTAAGGTATGCCATGCTAATGAGGGCTTTTCAGAAGTAAAAGTTTTTGGGAGGGGGGGGGGCCCACTCTTGCCGCTATTGTGGCTTAATAGTGGGACCTGTGAACTTGAGATGCAGCCCAACATGTAGCCCCTCGCCTGCCCTATCCGTTGCTGTGTCGTTCCCATCACTTTCTTGAATTGCCCAGATTTTCACACAAGGAAACCTTAGCGAGCATCGGCGAAATACAAAAATGCTCGGGTCGCCCATTGACTTCAATGGGGTTCGTTACTCGAAACGAACCCTCGAGCATCGCGAAAAGTTCGTCCCGAATAACGAGCACCCGAGCATTTTGGTGCTCGCTCATCTCTAATTTTTATATAAATTTTACAGATACTAAATTTGTATTAACATATATTATTAATTTAAAATAGGTACATTTTGATACAATATAAATGGGGGAATGTGAATATGCACAGTAATAGTATATAACAACAGTATATTGTGAGGGTATATGTATATATCACCATATGTTTTTTATGCTTTTATACCTATATGCAAGTTCTATTCAATTCCAAATGAGAAAAAACTTAATCTGTCGCCTTACATCAGATATTCCAAAGGCCTTGCAAGGCGAAGACAAAATGTATCTTAAACACAGCAAAGAAGAATCGGACACAAAGGCCGTGTGCTTGGCTGTTTTCCCAGAAGCGCCGTATCTAGATAACGACTGTTCAACTACGTATATAATCATCAGTGTCTCAGCCGGAAATCCGGACTTCCCATATATGGTTATGCGGTGAATTTGAGCCAATGAGCCCTCACCCATTCCTAGTGATGAGACCAAAGGGTATAAGATCCCATGTAATCTGTAATAAAGTGCGCAGTTATGTCCCCATGTGAGCAACTATACCAGACCTCCGTGTGTGGTGTCTCTTCTTTACCGCCGGCAGCGGGGCATTGGGGTGAGCCTGATTGGTGCTGTACGCAGAAATTTCCCTGACAATATGGTGTTGGCTAGAAACACCGTTTACATATGTGTAACTATGGTAACTTTACCCAAACAGATGCCGTGGTCCGGCCCGTCTTCACTCCTCCCCACACAAGGGGTGGCGCCCAATACAGCGACGTCAGTCACGTGCTCCCGCATCACTCGGTACGCAGTATGCAGGGCGGGACGCCGGAGGAGGACGGGAACCACGAGACTAGCAATCAGCAAAGGTAATACCGATAATTCTTTAAAGTGTGTATATATATATAGATGTGTGATATGTGTAACTACTATGTACTTGAGGAAGTCTTTTAAAGATGAAACGCGTTGTACAAAAATAAACGGAGTGGAAGATAATAATCACTGACCGGGGTGCGTATGTCCTAAGGAGCGCGGTATCCATATTCAAATATACAGATTTTTCTTCAGCGGCTCTCTGGCCAGAGAGACGGAGGATTTGCACAGCTCTCCCACTGTCTAGCCCAGCGGGATTCCAGGGGACCTCCGGCAGGATCTTTTTACAGGCTTATCTGGATTTGGGGTGTTGGTAGGGATCTTAGCAAAGGTCTCTACTATACACCGGGTAAGTGTGATATCTTTATATAGAGCACACTTATGTATTATCATATCAAGCCGTAAATTCAGGAGCGCCATCCTAATTTTTATATTGTGGTTTGTATTACACGGACTTCTTTTGGAGTTTCGGAGTATCATTACAGGAGTGGGCGCACCGAAAAGGCATTTAAATGGAGAAAGTAAAAGACTATTGGTCAACTATGGATGTTAGAATAATTTATGCCCTAGAAGAAGCTCAGAGTAATCTAAAAGATGTGGACCCTACAACTGTCCCACACCTGAATGATGAAGATCTAATATGGGAAATGACTTCAGACCCGATTGAGGTGGGAAAAGAGATACACCATATGAAGAGAACGGTACAGGATATCTGGAAACATTCTTTGGATATTATTTTTCTTAAAATTTATGATTTGAATAAATTAGTACCTAGAGGATTAAGGGTAAATATCCTTCCAGCTTTTTCGCAAGATGAGGATTTTTCTGGTCAATGGGTGTTGATGCTCAATACGTTTTCAACCCTCATGATGTCTAAACTAATCAGTAAACATTTGTCATTGTTGTCCCTTAAAAAGAAGGAAATTATACCTTGTAATGATGCCAATGCCTATGAAGAAATTTATAAACATGCAGAAAAATATGAAAAAGAGAACATATCATGCAAAGTTAGGAAACTCATAAGGGATCATAAAGATTATGAATTTAAGGCATTTTTTCCTAAGGATTATAAGAAAAAGAGAAATATCCAGAATGAAGAGGTAGTGATAGATGAGTTAAGCGAGGGGGTAACATATAGGGAGCAAGTACAGAATACAAAAGGGGTCAGGAGGGAAACAGCAAGGCTATTTGTTAGGGGGCAATATCATGATTATAATAGGGGATATAAACCTCATTACACAAATCGTAACTCACAGAGGAATTATAGAGAGATAGGGACCCATTGGGAGAGAAGAAAATGGAATGAAGATAATGAATACAATGAAAAGATATATAGACAAGGACATAACAACAGGAAAGAACGATATGAGACAGGGAGACTATCCCCTCAAATCTATAACAGATTCAATAGAAACATGGGGAAACAATTTTATGAAAGAAATATGAACGTTAATACATATCATACAAGAAATAGGGAAAACAGACGAGTTATAGATAACAATACACAAACTGATATTGTTATACCCGCCAGGGAACATAGAATTAACATTGCACAGCAGACACCGATGCGACCCAGGAAAAAAATGAGTCAATTTTTAGATGAACACAGTAGGTCATTGTATGTGGTAGATTCAACGATATGTAGTGTTTCTGAAAATACATCGGTTCAGAAACGGCAGAATACAGGGGGTTCACAACAAGAAAAGAGAAGAAGCCAGGGGAACGAATATAGATCTGGAATAAGTACACCTACATTAGTACCAAGCGAGGTGGAAGAAATACTTTTAAGTTCTCCTATGGCAAACTCCCCCCCAGATATGAATGAAATTATTGATCTCAGTTTAAGAGGGAGATCAGAAAGGTATTCACTGGATAACAATGATACAACAGTGGTTCCTTTTTTGGGGGGGAGAGGATCACTAACGTCCAAGGAACCGGGGATAACATCGTCTCCTGTAGGTCGAGAAATGGCAAATACAAAAACAATGACACAAAAAAACACTTTAGGGACACAATCCAACAGAAAATCCATGGTGTTAGGGGCAAGATCGAAGATACACCAATTCTACCAACCAATAAAAACAACATCCACAAAGAAAAAAAAAGTAAGAGAAGACGGAGGGGCAAGAGGGGGGGGGGGGGTCTCGGATTTCCCAAAGGATTAGGAGGACAGAACCAACAAGTGAGGAGATAATGAGTTTTGAGGAAGCAAAAACAAAGGGAATATTTAATATATCAGAATACAATTTAAAAAGAGGCGAGATGGAGGTTTTGATAAAAGGACTATCATTTAGTCCAACAAGGAGGTCCAATCTATTTGATTTATTTGTGGACCTCAACTCCTTTTTACGCAAAATAACACTAAATAGATACTTTATAATACAAGAAAAGAAAAATCTGGGAACCAAAACAATAGATGAACTGGAAGAAAGGGAATTTAATATAGAGGAACCCATAATTACTGACCTAAGACCCAAAAGTAGATTCCACCCCATAGAGGCGAGAGGGGAATATATAGAATTGCTTTATAACAAGACAATGAAGGACTTTACTACTATGTGTAAAGAAAATAGATATACTAACCATAACTTAACAAAACAACAGAGAAATACCATCAAAAAACTGATGGAAGAAGATACTGTTAAGGACCGCTGGGTCACATTAACCTTTCAAGCCTTGGGTTCCAAATCAATTCATATCCGGTGCACCACGGAGGCCAAGAACCACACAAAGTCGGTTTCTAGTTCTCCTCAGATACGTAGAGAGAGCCCCGGCAAGTATATAGCTCACTCTGCTTAAGGCGTACGTACTCTGAGCGTTTATTGACTGAGTATAGTTCTAATACAGGAAAGGAATACGTCATTAGTCATGGGGTTAATCTTATTGGGTTAGAAAAACATCAAGAATTGTGCTTTGTTCAACAATCAGCGCAGTGAGAATAAATATGTGAAATGTCCTTCAAATGATTATTCCTCCCTTGTGAGTTTGGATGATCGCAGCGTCTTATCAGCACGATTTGCTCTTTTCCCAAAGCTCAGGACGTGGGGGAGTCTCTTCTGATAGCGACTGTACCAGGCAAATGTTCTCGGATGAATAGAAAAAAAAACAAATCATTAGACATTGCACCGAATGCCATGCTCTGCAAGTTATTTCTGCTTTAATTATTGTTTCACTACACACAAGCTTATTTACATCTTATAATGCTCCATTTTGTATCTAGCGGCCATTTTGAGACAGATTATTCCATTTTATGGACCTGTACCTTCTCAAACCCCCCTAGAAACTGTCTCAAAATAAACAATACCTTATAACTTCTACTGGGCGGGGTAAGGTTTGCTTTCCCTATCTCTAGTTTATTATCTATGCCCTACCTATCATTGTTGGTCAGCTGTCCAAGGGCTAATCCCTTCCCCGACAAGTAATCCTAGCTAACTAAACGCGAAGACCTAATAGACACAGAAGGGATCTACAACACACATGCTACTCTATTCTAATGGCTGGGAGACTAGAGTGGTCACCCTTGCTTCTGCTGAGACAGATCCATAAGGGGACAAATCGCTCTGTTGTATTATAGGCATATAGCCATCGCCTGGGGTTTCCGCATCAACATACACGGGAGCAACAGGCACCATCTGTAAGCTTAGCACAGGAGCGTCTTATGCAGGGCACAATACAGACAGAAAGTAGCAGGAGTATGATAAGAGTAACCAGAATCCCTATTACTATCTGTATTAAGAATTGTTTCCATTGTCCAGTCCATGCAAACCACTCATCCCAGGGGTTAGTTATCCCAGAATTACGCTTCAGCTCTTCTGACAATGTGGCCAATTTCTTTATTGCGATAGTCACTTTACCTGAGGACCCTGTGTTATCTGGAATACATGTACAGCAAGTTTCACCAATCATTTTACAAACACCACCTTTCTCGACTAGTATCATATCCAGAGCCATTCGGTTCTGGAAAGTCATGGTGGCTGTGGGGCCTAATTGATCAGCAAGCCCTTGAAGTGCATCTCTTGTATAGTTCACGAACCTTTGTTGGTTGTAATATATATAGTTAATCCAGTCAACATTCTTATTGATCGTTACTATTCCAAACAGGAACTCAAATCCGGCCTTAACTTGATCCCTGGCTTTAAACTCATCTGGCACCCCCCTTGGCACTCCTATCGCATCTATATATATATGTGGGTCAAAACTGCCCCCGGGGTTAGTAACTTCTCTCTTCCTACGGTGGACTGGGGGAGCTTCGGTGACAGAATGATTAATATGTAGAATGTGCAGAGGCATCAGGGCTTTGGCTAGGGCGCATTCTCCTGTCCAGCTTCCCATTAATCTGGTTCGGATTTTCCCGTCCCCACATATCCAGTAGATGTCTCCCAAGGACTGTACCTGTCCCCGGGCTAGTGAGCCGTCCTTTCTACTACCACAATATCCGTCAGTGAAGTTCCCCAGGAACCTGTCCGACCCATAATTAGTGAAACATGTATAGTTGCCAGGATAAATTGTAATCAGAGCAGAAGACTTGGCTTTACCAGCCATCAAGGGGTATTCAGTTTTCCACTTCTCACATGCAGTAGCATTGGTGGTGGTGTTGGTGTATAGACTGAGAAAACAATCCCAGTCATCCTCAGGGATATTCAGAGGGACCGTGCCCAAATGGGGCCTAGCACTCCCACAGACAAAGCAGTTACTTCGATTGTGTGTTTCAGCATTATACTTCATCCATTCTAACCACAAATTGTGGTCAGAAAAGCCTGCCTCTATTGCCATTGTGTCTTCAAATGTGGGGTTAGCTATCGCCCATACTTGATCTATTCTTTTTAACTTGGGTGCGAGGGGATTTGGTGGCGTAGGCGTTGGTGACACTTTCCACCTGGTGTTATTGTACATGTCTGCAATTTTAAATTTGCCAAGAGTGCACGTTTTATAGCCTGCCATCCAGGTCCCTATTATATACGTCCCTTGGTCCTGTGGGCCAGGGTTCTCAATGGTCAGAGCGAATGACATAGTAGGTGCATCATTTATACAGGTACCTATCTTGGTCAGAGTCATGCGGCTGATGAGGGATTTCCCGTTCTTATCCTTTCTATCTAAAGCACTTTTTGGTCTGTACCCCCAATCATTGCCCGTGTTCCACCCCACAGCTCCCCAATATCCACAGTCCTGTCCCCAGTAGTCATCTGTCACACATATGTATGTACTTCTGGATTCTGGTGTATTCCTGTACATGTTACATTGCCATTTAGCGTTAGGGCAGACTCTTACTACTACACAGTAGTCAAAGGTGTATGTCACTACGTGGGCGTTGGATGAGTTGTACCAGAATGTGATCATCCCCCCTTTTTCCTGGGTTATAGCTACTTGTGACCCTGAACCTCTTACAGTATTCCTTTCCCTTGAGGAGTACGCGCCCCTTTGTACCAAGCTGCTTAGTAATAGGAAAACAGGTAAGACCAAGGCCTTAATCATCATCATTATGATTGTAGGCTTTCTTACAGTGTGAGGCGTGTATCCAGGAACCTTTCCCTGCTACCTTGACCGCAGTGGGCGTGATCAGGACCACCTGGAACGGCCCCTCGTATCTCACGTCTAGGGCTCCTTTCCTGATGTGCTTCTTTACATATACCCAATCCCCTGGTTGGATGGAGTGGGTGGTCTCATCTGTGGAGGGATCTGGAATGAAAGAGGACACTGTAGCATGCAGGTTAGACATCTCCTTAGCCAGAGTAATCACATACTGCACATTTCTATCATGCATTTTTGACAGTTCTTGCTTGTTGTGTTCAAAGTCAATGAAATTGGCCCTTGCCCCTACCCCAAACAGTATCTCATATGGGGTCAACCCTGAGTGAGTGAGGGGGGTGTGTCTGACGTGGTACAGGGCTATTGGTAAGAGTTCAGTCCATGGCAGGGAATTTTCTTGCATTAGTTTTGTCAATTTGTTTTTTAATGTGCAGTTCATTCTCTCCACTTTGCCACTGCTTTGTGGATGGTACGGAGTGTGTAGACCCTGTCCAGCCCCCAACATCTTGAGAAGATCTCCAAAGATTTGTGCTGTAAATGCAGGTCCTTGGTCGCTTTCAATCACTTCCGGGATTCCATATCGGCATACAACCTCTGTTATTAATTTCTTGGCCGTTACAGTGGCCGTGATACTTGAAACTGGATAAGCTTCCGGCCAAGACGTGAACATGTCCACCACCACCAGCACATATTCGTATTTGCCTCATTTGGGCAACTGTATGTGATCAATTTGAAGTCTCTGGAACGGGTATTCAGGTTTTGCCAGATGCTTGGCTGGAACGTGTACTGGCTTTCCCGGATTGCAGCGTTGACAGACATCACAAGCCTTATTCATGGCCTTCAGGGTTTTCCTAATGCCCGGAGCGTAGTACACCTTCTGGATCACTGCCCAAGCTTGATTGTGTCCTTTGTGCGTTGGGCCATGCACCCATGCTGCTACGGCAGTATACACTGATAGGGGTAGACATAGGAGGCCATTCATTTTCCAGAGGCCATCTTGTTTGGACTTGACAGCCCCTCCCCTTCTCCAGATTTCCTTCACTTCTTCTTGTACTTGCTCTTGTTGCTCTCGTAGTTTCTTCAGCCCAGGGGTAAGTTCTTCTTCTTCCTTGCTTTCCTTCTTCATCTGTCTGGTGACCATTGGCATTGTAACCAGCGGCTCTGATGCCAATTTCTCCGGGACTCTCCCCATGGGTCTCAGGGCTGCTGCTTTTGCTTCCCTGTCAGCTCTATCATTTCCTTGCGCTTCTTGTGTATCCAGTTTGCCGTGTGCCTTGACTTTGATGACTGCCAGTTGAGCAGGAAGCTTCAGAGCCAGCATAAGTCCTTTTATTCTGTCAGCATGCTTTACTGGTGTTCCAGCAGAAGTAATAAAGCCACGTTGTTGCCAAATCCGCCCGAAGTCATGTGCCACTCCAAAGGCATACCTGGAGTCTGTGTAAATGTTTGCCCTCAGTCCACTCGCTATTGTGCATGCCACTTCAAGAGCCACCAGTTCTGCCGCCTGCACTGACATAGAGGGGGGTAGGGCTCCGGATTGTATGGCTTCTTCATCACTGACCACTGCATACCCTGTGTGAAACGGTCCATCCGGACCCATATACCGGGATCCGTCAGTGTATAAGTTCAGTTCCGGGCTGCGTAGTGGGGTCTGTGACAGTAAGAGGCCCTCCATGGCCTGTGACTTGATTTCTTCAACACAATCATGCGTCCTTTGCTCTTCTTGCGACTTGTCTTCTTCATCTTCACCCCCCCCCCCCCTAGGAATTGGCAGCAGAGATGCTGGGTTAAGGGTGGTACGCCTCTTGAGGGTGACGTGGTCAGGGACCAAAAGGGCGTGTTGCAGACGGAGGAGACATTGGGCAGTAATAGCCTTGGAGTGGTGGAGCGTAAGAATGGCGGTGATATCATGTGGGGACTGGATGGTGAGCGGATGGCCTAGAACAATATCTTCCACCTTAATGAGAATAACATAGGCTGCTTGGACTGCTTGGAAACAGATGGGGATGGAACTTGCAACTGGGTCGAGTTTTGCGGAGTAGTATCCCAAAGGACGATCCTTGGAGGCGTGCTGCTGACACAGAACGCCTGAAGCAAAAGAGTCCTGATTGCTGACGTATAAGGTGAAGGGGAGGTTGTAGTCTGGAAGGCCCAAAGCTGGGGCAGAGGTGATGGCGTCTTTGAGGGTCACAAAGGCCTGGCCTGCCTGTGTGTGTGGGCTGGAGACGTGAGCAAAAATGTCAGAGTCTGGGTGGTGGAGGAGTTCATAGAGAGGAGCCATGTGGCGTGAAGCATCTGGGATCCATTCTCTGCAGTAGGTGATCAATCCAAGAAAACTCTGGCGTTGCTTGATGGTGCGTGGAAAAGGCGTGTCCTTGATGGTTTGGATGCGTGCTTGGGTGAGGTGACGTTCACCTGGTGTGATGCAGTGGCCAAGGAACAGGACATGATCTTTACAAAATTGGACCTTATGTAGAGATACCTTCGCCTGAATGGAGGACAGGTAGAGCATGAAAGAGATGGAGGCAGAGGTAGCATCTTGCATGTTATCAGCACAGAGGAGATCATCCACGTAGATGAGGAGGGCAACATTCTGGTGAGTCTGCATCCAGGGGTCCAGGCAGTAGAGGATGGCTTGTGCAAACTGATTGGGACTGTTCTGTGCCCCTTGAGGTGTGACAGTCCAGGTGTATTGGCGGCCTCTGTAGGTGAATGCAAACAGGTATCTGGAGTCCGGATGTAAGGGAATTGAGAAAAAAGCGTTGGACAAATCCAGAACTGTGAAAACTGTTGCAGCGGGTGGGATCTGAGCCAGAAGAGTGTAGGGGTTCGGGACATTGGGGGTCTCAAGGATGGTTGCAGCATTAACAGCCCGTAAGTCCTGAACAAGCCTGTACTTGGGAGGTTCTCCTTTGGCGGTTTCTTCTTGACTGGGAACAGTGGAGTGTTGCAAGGGGATCCAGATACAAGGAATGAGGGCTCCACTTGCTTTAAGAGCCTCTATTTGAGGTTCAATTGCGGCTTCTGGCGCTGACTTGAGAGGATACTGTGGGACCCGTGGAAGTTGGACTCCAGGTTTAAGATAGACATGAACTGCAGGAACTGGCAAGCGTCCAATATCTTTCTGGGCCTTTTGACCACAAAGAGTCAGGAATTTGAGCCATTACTTCGGGAGGCAGGCCATATTCAGGCTCATCCCGCACAAGGTGATTAAGGAGGATGGGCAGCGCGGCAAGGCAGCAGGAGGCCTGAGGGTCTTGTGGTGCTTTGGGATGTACCTGGACTGTCAGACCAACTTCAGTGTATTCAAGGGTGGCCCGTAGATGTGACAGGAGGTCTGCACCTAACAGATTAACTGGGCAAGTAGGGGACACCAAGAGGCGGATCATGACGTCAGGGAACGGTCTCACGGGGACAGGGACTGACAAGGGAACTCGGACAGGTTGGCCAGTGACACCTATGCATGAGAGAAAGTCAGAGGTCACTGTGACTGTAGGGGGTAGGGAAGAGGCAGATATGACTGTACGGGCCGCCCCCGTATCCACCATGAAAGGAAGTTCAGTGCCGTCAACATTTAGAGAGACTATGGATCCGGGCTTCCTATACACCGCTGCCAGGGTGGGAACGGGTTGGCCTGAACTTCACTGGCGGTATTGAGGCTGCTGTGGTTGATCCGCAGGCGGAGGTGGGGGAGGGATATCCTGGTAGTAGCGAGTGTCAAAACGTTGCTCCTGTTGCCGTGGATAGTTATCTCTGGGGCGCGGATTTTGTCGGCCATGGTCCTGCCTGCGCATATCACGTTTCTTTTCTTCACAGTTTCTGACAACATGACCTCTTTGCCCACAGTAATAACAGCAGCCCACTTGAGAACGGTTGCTGAGTTGCGGATAGACTTGGTGAGGTGGGTAGACTTGTTGTGGGTAGTAGACGGGGGGCGCGCTCGCGACAGGCAGGGTCATCTGGCCCGGAGGCGGCAGGGGGGCCATTGGTGCTGCAACCGAGCCGTGTACATGACAGCGGTGGTCTGGGATGGTGTCTCAGGCGGGACTGATGGTGATGGCGCACACACGTCAGTAAGAAGGGTGGTAACAGCGGGCTCAGCAGCTAAAGTCTTGTTATATGCTTTGATTATGGCTAAAGCATCGCCCCAAGAAGCATTGTACACCTCTGGTCGGGTTTTGAGGACAGATGCCTTCAAGTCAGGTTTCAACCCGTCAATTAGGGCAGAGACAAGCATGCCACTCTGGATCTTATTCTGAGTGGTGAGACCCATGTCACTATACAACTGGCGGAGGCGCGAAGCAAATTTCTCTGGGGACTCATCCTTCTCTTGCACTACATCTTTAAGGGACACTGATTGATCGGTGAGACATTCTGTTGCCCACTCCTTCAGCTGGGAGCAGAATTCCACTCCAGAGTGGAATGTGGATTTGGATGGTAGACGGGCATCATTGAGGTGTTTTTCAATAATGGGCCAGTAGGAGTCCCCAGCAGCCAGCTGAGTGAGGCTATTAAGGTCCTCCCATGTGGCAGAGTAGGATTGTTGTATCTGGATAATACGCCGTAGAAAAGGCATGGGTCTGTCTTCCGGACTGGGTAAAGTTTTAAGCAACGAGCTACATTCCCGTGGAGTGAATTTCACATATTTACAGCCCTCCTCCTCCCCCTCACTATGTTCTTGTACTGCTGGACACACTTTAACCTCTTGAGGAGATTCTGGCTGTGGAGGCTCAGACTTAGAGGGGCGAGACGGGGGGCCTTTGGGCGTACACGGCTAGTAGCTGTAATGCAGCCTTCTTTGAAACATTCAGCAGTTTGAGAATCATGAGCCACCAGAATAATCTCATGCAGGTCAACAAAGGTGGTGGTCAGCAGTGTTACAACTGCCTGGGCTATGACTGCGGTACAGTCACGGATGGGGTACCCAAAAATGCCTGAAGAGACGGCAGGTATTGCAATTGACCTCTTAGGCATATATGAGGCTGATAGGGAGGAGGCATAATTTATACATGCAGTTATGCATTGTGTCAGTCCCTCAGCAGCCGTATGTGGCTCGAATTCACGGTAGATGGGACCTACAGCATGTATCAAGACAGTGCAGTCCAACAGACCTCCCTCAGTTACCCCTATTCCACCCAACGCAACTTTACCATACTTCAGAATATAATTATCAGAGTCAACCTGTATGTCTGGACCACCGGCCAGGACTATAGTTTTGGCCAAACCCCCGTCATGATGTAGAGAACTATTAGCTGGGTTAACCATTGCGCCCACAGATAACTTTGCGATATTGTGGCGCATGACTTTCAGAAGGACCTCATTGCCCACATCACCGTACATTTGTTCGTATATGATTTGGGGGGGCGACCAAGAGTCATTTGTAGAGGCAAAGGAGTCTTCAGTGCGTGCAGCGGACGTATAGGAAGTGGACTTAGGAGGTGGGGGCGGGTCCTTTGGAGGTATACGGGGACTATCATCTATTAAGTTAACGTTGTCTTGTCCAGCCTTTAGGGGATGTAGGCTAGGATACAGACCCTGTGGTTCTGGTGTGGGATCATCCAGTACTGGTGCCTTAGGGGCACTAGGTGGGACAAAATATGATCCGGACGCAGTCAGGACTGGAAAACTCGGGACAGTATTAGTGGCGCGGGGTCTGGGGGAGCCACAGTTAAAACAAGTGTCCCTTTGTTTTGGGTTTTGAATTCCACACCTTGTGCACGTCCAATGTGAAACATCATCAGTCTTATCAGAGCCCTCATATGGAGGCGGTCTGACAGGCTTACGGTACTTGTAAGACTTTACTTGTTCTTCAATCCATTCAACTTCCTCATAACCTTCATCTTTCAACTGTACAGAAACCTTATGCCACATTTCAGCGTCTTTCAATAAACCAGCATCATTCAGGGACCCTCTACACTTAATCAACATTTCTGACCACAATCCAGGTTGTAGCCTGCCACCAGACGGCATACCCACTATCTCACATAACTTCTTAACCTTCTTCACATACTCCTTCCCTCCTCTACATGACACCAAGTGGACAGGATCCAAAAGACCCTTATCAGTGGTCTTTTTCTTAAAGAACTTCAACATGTTATTACGTATGATACAACAAGACGTAGTGTTCAAAGACTTCCACGTCTAAATGCCCTGTCCTCGATGTCGTAGTGTTCACAAACTTCTACGTTCGATACAGTTAAACAGCCAAAATGCCCGATACAGTTAAACAGCCAAAATGCCCTGCACCGTTAAACAGCCAGTCCTAATGGACCCACAATGAAAACACATATATATGTATATAGTCAAATTACAGATTCTGTCCCTCGGTATCACTTAAGAGTACCCAAGACCTGAGGTAACAACATCTATTGATGACAGCTTAACAATTGTACATTGAAATAACGACTGACCGCAGGACAGACTACAATCAAACGTACCAAAACAGACCAACGGCAGACATCATATATATGTATATATGTGACTTACCGCGCTGTATGGGGTTGATCAGTCCCCGGCCTTTGGCACGGCTGATATCATCAATCCAGGTCTGTGTCATAGTCCAATGGTTATCATCAGCGTCAATCAATAAATCCTGCCGACTACGCCAGTTGTTAAGGACCGCTGGGTCACATTAACCTTTCAAGCCTTGGGTTCCAAATCAATTCGTATCCGGTGCACCACGGAGGCCAAGAACCACACAAAGTCGGTTTCTAGTTCTCCTCAGATACGTAGAGAGAGCCCCGGCAAGTATATAGCTCACTCTGCTTAAGGCGTACGTACTCTGAGCGTTTATTGACTGAGTATAGTTCTAATACAGGAAAGGAATACGTCATTAGTCATGGGGTTAATCTTATTGGGTTAGAAAAACATCAAGAATTGTGCTTTGTTCAACAATCAGCGCAGTGAGAATAAATATGTGAAATGTCCTTCAAATGATTATTCCTCCCTTGTGAGTTTGGATGATCGCAGCGTCTTATCAGCACGATTTGCTCTTTTCCCAAAGCTCAGGACGTGGGGGAGTCTCTTCTGATAGCGACTGTACCAGGCAAATGTTCTCGGATGAATAGAAAAAAAAACAAATCATTAGACATTGCACCGAATGCCATGCTCTGCAAGTTATTTCTGCTTTAATTATTGTTTCACTACACACAAGCTTATTTACATCTTATAATGCTCCATTTTGTATCTAGCGGCCATTTTGAGACAGATTCTTCCATTTTATGGACCTGTACCTTCTCAATACCATAGTAATAAAAAATGCAGACAAAGGGGGGGCCATCACAATTATGGGATATGATCAATACCACACAGAATCATTAAGAATCCTAGGGGATCAGAAGTATTATGAAAGATTAAAAGAGGATCCAACGAAAGATATCACAAAAGAATTTTATTCCCTGATACAGACAGCATACGAGAAAAATAGTATGTCTAAAATGGAGTATAAGTATCTAAAAGAAACACCCATTGGAGTTCCCTATTTTTATCACGTGCCTAAGGTACATAAAGACCTACATAACCCCCCAGGGAGACCCATAATTGCGGGTATGCAAGCCATCACGCACAGGTTATCCGAATATATTGATCACCAGCTCCAAAAATATGTAATAAATCTCCCTTCCCATATCAGAGATTCAGGACATTTATTAGAGCTAGTTGATAGCATAGAATGGCAGTTGTCGTTCATTTGGTGTACGATTGATGTAGAATCGTTATATTCTAACATAGATCATAAAAGTGGAGTTGAGGCGGTTGGAAAAATACTTAGTGAGGATCCACTTATGCCAGCTCACCAAAGAGAGTTTTTGAAAGAGAGCTTAATATTCATTTTGGAAAAAAATATATTTACTTACAATGGCGATTTTTATCACCAGCGGACTGGGACAGCGATGGGAACAAAGTGCGCACCGAGTTTCGCCAATCTAGTTATGGGGATATTTGAGAGAGACAGATTTAACGACGCTAGAATAATACTATATAAACGATTTATAGATGATCTACTAATTATATGGAACGGAAAAGAAGAAGATCTAAAGAAATATATAGAGGATCTGGCCAAAAACGAATTCCAGTTTAAATTCACATACAATATTAGCTCACAAAAGGCGATATATCTAGATTTAGAGCTAGAGGGTGAGAACAAGAAAATAATTTCTCGGACGCATTTTAAAATGGTAGATACTAACAGTTACCTAAGTTATCATAGTTGTCACCAAAAAAAATTGGAAAAATAGTATACCATTTGGCCAATATCAACGGATAAAAAGAAATTGTACTAAAGTAAGTGACTTCAAATTACAGGCTAAAATTTTAGAAAAGCGATTTTTAGAAAAGGGATATCCCAAAGAATTAGTTAACGCAGCAGAGAGAGGAAGAAAAATAGAGCAATGGAACCTAGTATCCATCAGGGGGGGGGGGGGATATACAGGTGTAAAGAAAAAAAGGTGTAAGTGCTGCTCAAATATTAACCATGGAGCCAAAAACATAGAATTAATAAACGGGGAGAGTATTGTGATTAAACAAAAAATGTCTTGTAATGTCAAAGGTGTCATCTATATGCTGGAATGTCCTTGCGGACTTAGATATGTGGGCAGAACAGTGAACACATTAAGGAAAAGACTAAATCAGCACCGCAGTAATATACACAAGGGTTACATGAAACACAGCATATCCCGTCATTTTTCCATAACTCATGCCAAGGATTCGTCAGGTTTACGTGTAACTCCAATTGAATATATCCAGAATGTCTCCACACAAAAACTAAGAGAAAAGGAGATGTTCTGGATATTTAGGATAAATACGCTGGTCCCAAAAGGACTCAATGAAATTTTAGAAAAATTATGAGTATATATTTTTTCGGTTTTAGTATGTGTATTTATATTGAACTATAATGATTTTTCCTTTATGATATATATATATGTATTAACAGGGAATATAAAATTTTATTCATGATAAGATTTGAACAATTTTAGCTATTTAGATTTTTATATAAATTTTATAGATACTAAATTTGTATTAACATATATTATTAATTTAAAATAGGTACATTTTGATAAAATATAAATGGGGGAATGTGAATATGCACAGTAATAGTATATAACAAAAGAATATGGTCTTGGCTAGAAACACCGTTTACATATGTGTAACTATGGTAACTTTCCCCAAACAGATGCCGTGGTCCGGCCCGTCTTCACTCCTCCCCACACAAGGGGTGGCGCCCAATACAGCGATGTCAGAGTCACGTGCTCCCGCGTCACTCGGTACGCAGTGTGCAGGGCGGGACGCCGCTGGACGCCGGAGGAGGACGGGAACCACGAGACTAGCAATCAGCAAAGGTAATACCGATAATTCTTTAAAGTGTGTATATATATATATATAGATGTGTGATATGTGTAACTACTATGTACTTGAGGAAGTCTTTTAAAGACGAAACGCGTTGTACAAAAATAAACAGAGTGGAAGATAATAATCACTGACCGGGGTGCGTATGTCCTAAGGAGTGCGGTATCCATATTCAAATATACAGATTAGATAGATAGATAGATAGATAGATAGATAGATAGATAGATAGATAGATAGATAGATAGATATGAGATAGATAGATAGATAGATATGAGATAGATAGATCGATATGGAGATAGATAGATAGATAGATAAATAGTATATAGAGAGATATGGGATAGATTGATAGTATATAGATAGATATGGGATAGATAGATAGTATATAGATATGAGATAGATAGCAGATAGATATATAGTACATAGATAAATATGGGATAGATAGATAGTATATAGATAGATATGGGATAGATAGCTAGATAGTATATAGATAGATATGAGATAGATAGCAGATAGATAGTATAAAGATAGATATGGGATAGATAGATATGGGATAGATAGATAGATAGTATATAGATAGATATGAGATAGATAACAGATAGATAGTATAAAGATAGATATGGGATAGATAGATATGGGATAGATAGATAGTATATAGATAGATATGGGATAGATAGTATATAGATAGATATGAGATAGATAGTATATAGATAGATATGAGATAGATAGATAGATAGTATATAGATAGATAGATAGATAGATAGATAGATAGATAGATAGATAGACACGTGTTTAGAAAACGCAGCTTGAAATCATGGCATTTTTACCAGAATTTCGAGCAGCATTTTCGAACAGAGGTTACAGCATCTGACTGCACTTTTTAGTGCACCCCATCGTTGTGAGGAGGTGTGTTAAAAACCACGACAACGCAAAAATAGAACAGACAGCTCTCGAAAATCACAGCGTTAGGGACACCGCGTTCGAGCGCAGGTTCAAGTAAGCTCATTAAAATCTCTGGGAGTGTTGTACCGCGGTTAGTACGGCGCTCGGGACACCGCGCTAATAGCAGTAAAAAGCGGTGTGTGTGAGTGAGAGTGGCCTGTGGGGCTACAAACAAATTTTCATGTGCAGGAAATGCGTCATGTTTGGAAAGATTACGCCAAGGGGCAGATCATGTATGCAGCACGATCTAGGTATGGGTACGGGGGAGTGTGGGGTGGAGGCCCAGGGGGGGCCCCGAGCTGAACTTTTGCATTCGGGCCCCTGAGCCCTTAGGTACGCCCCTGGTGGGGATTATAATGAATGTACCATGTAGCACAGCTGTGGCAGAAACACTGGTACTATAATTTTCTAATAATTACTAGTCTTTGTTTGAAATATATCCATAGACAATGTTCCATATGTACGGCCACACAGAGAAAGGTAGATGCTATGAGTACGATGTATGGCGTTCAAAATACATAGGCTACTTTCTTCATGTTTTCCTTCATGAATTTTTAATCCATTTCTAAATAAATACGTTTTTTGATTCTTGGATTTCAATGCTAGGTCTGCTAATAGTAAAATGACTAGATATTTCCTCAAACACCCACTTTCGGCAAAGTGACAAGTGCCCAGCTTGATAGCCACGCCCAACCAATTTTATAGCGGGATTCCCCACCCCTTCCAGGAGCAGGTTCCTCGCCTTTTCTGCTTCCAACCAGCTTGCCCCAAAATTAGAATACCGTAGTAGTTCAACTGGATAACTCCTCTCTATGACGTATTATGATCCGAGTTATCAAGCCCTCCCTATTTTATTTCACCTTGTTATGTGTAGTTATTTACCTCCAAGGCTTATTATGGTACTCCAAACTTATCAAATCCTCCACATTTTATTCAAGTATGTTATGCCTTTGTTGGAGTTATCCCCCTCCACGACTTATTATGCTTAGTACTCCCCATTTTATATTGCGGATATATGTTATGCGGAGTTATTCCCCGCCAAGCCTTATTATAGAAATTTGCACAACAGACTAATGTAAAGTATAAAAGATTTATTGAACATACAGATAAATGCTAAATGAAGCAGCGGTCATTTACAATATGTGTGATAAAGCTTATAGACAGTATATAGCATGCAAATATTTAACATTTTTAGTATAAATTACAGATTTAGGCACATGCAATCAATTAGACAATAACAGTGACTTACAATTTCACACTTCTGCATTATCCATATTCCTGGATGAGGAGTTCACATTATAATTTTTCAGTTCTGCTAAGTAAAAGTGCTGCATTCTTTTTGAAGCAGAGTGGTACATTTTTGTGCTGTAAAACCTCAGTCATTTCAGCGTCATAACAGGTGTTCTCCATTTTTCATTGAAGGTCAGATATTCATCTGTATGGTTCAATGTGCAACAAGCTAATGACTAACTGTATTAAGTTGCCAGAAAAATGCAAAATGAGTTGGGAATACCAAGGTAAGGGTCAGAGTCAGCCTGCCCTCTAGCCACCACGCTGCGGTATGCGTTATATGCAGAATTCTTGCAGCAGTAAGGAGGGAGTTGAAAGTACAGAGCATAGATTTTTAGTCAGTCTTGTAGCTGTTAGGCCACTCTCACACATGTGCTTTGAATGGCGCGGTAATTGCGATACAATGCTCCCACTGATTTCAATAAAGGCCTCGCAGACATGAGCGCTGTCTGCTCTATTTTACTGCAATAATGGGGTGCGCTAAAACCCAGTGTCTGATGCAGGAACTTCCATATAAAAAGAAAGTAAAATTACGTCAAAACGCAGAAAAACAATGTTGCATGCTCTAAAGCAGGATACGGACTTCAAGATCCAAAAGATACAGTCCTAAATACATACGTAGTGTAGAGCAGCAACTGAGGTGCAAGAAAAGAGGATGACGATACTCGCATCCATTCCTTTATGATACAAACTTTATTCTAGACATAAGTCCAGTGCATCACCTGCAACATTTTGACTGGGCACTCTAGTCTTTGTCAAGTGATGTCTAGATGTCAATTCTGACAGCAGCATTTAAAATCCCCGAACGATGTTCCGGGGTCCCGTGTGGCCCCCCCACAATGCGATTACAAGGAGCTGTGTGGGTGTCATGGCAGCCAGGGGCCTTCTGAAAGGCCCTAGTGCTGTCTTAGGAGAATGCCTATCAAGCCATGCTTGTGGGGTGGCTTGATAGTATACCTGCCCGATTGCAGTATGAGGTAATGCTGTGGCATTACATTATACTGCAGGAGCAATCAAAGCATTGCAAATTGGACTACTAATTATTAAAAAAAATAATAAAAGTAAAAAAAAAAAAAACTTTTGCCATATTTATAGTAAAAGAATCTGAAAAATAACACAAGAATACATATTTGGTATTGCTGCATCCATAAGTCTGATCTATCAAAGTAATGCATTATTTATCTCACACGATGAACGTAGTCAGACAAAAATAAAGAACGACAAAAATGCGCTTTTTTGGTCACCCTGTCTCACCCTGAAAATATGCAATAAAAAGCGATCAAAAAGCTTTATGTATTCCAAAATGATACCAACACAAACTACAGGACATCCCACAAAAAATTAGCCTTTGCACAACTACGTCTATGGGAAAATAAAAAACAAATTATTGTGCTCAGAAGATGGTGGCAGAAAATAATTTTAAAGAATTTAATATATTTGAGAAAAAATAAAAGTAGTACAGCGAAAAGAAAACTATATAAAATTTGGTATCATAGTAATTGTACTAACCCATAGAATAAAGTTATGTAATTTTTGCTGCAGCCTGTGCGTCGTAGAAACAAGTCACACCGGAATTTTGTGGGGTTTTTTTTCATTTTACTCCACTTAGAATTTTTAAAAGGTTTTTCATACATTATATGGTACATTAAATAGTACCATTAAAAAATACAACTCGTTACGCAAAAATCAAGGCCACATACAGTTACATCGATGCATAAATAAAGGAGTTAGGATTTTTTAAAAGGGGGGTGGACAAAACAAAATTGGGGGGGAAAAAAGGGCCATGTCCTTAAAGGGTTAAGGATGTGACAGAAGAGCCTTACAGGTATTTGTTAGTAGATTTAAAAGGAAAGAGGAATGGGGTTGTTTCAGCTTTACCGGCAGTGTATATTCAAAAGGAAATTCCCTCTAAAAACTGAGTTTATCATCACACTGACTATTCTAAGCTCAGTACATAGTGCTGACAAGATATCTGAGATAATACACCACAATTGGGGCCTCTTAAAAGGCTGGAAGCAACACCTACAACCAGGAAGTCTATTTTGCAACATGCGGGCAATTATTTAATTGTTACTACATTTGCTTCTGGTCATCAACAAATGTCAACTATCGAATCTGATAAAAGTAATGATATCCGCAAAATCATAAGTCATTTCGTTTTTACTAAACAGACTGCCGCAGATCAGAAATATCGCATCATGGAATGATAAAGGCAAGTTTATTTATAAGGGTCCCGTTATACTGGACTTGGTACTTTATACAACACAAAGCCACAGTCTGGCCAAAAAGATTTTGCATTTACAAATGATATTAGCTACAATACAAAACTCTAGACATGCATGTTTGGTGTGTTCATGAGTCCAGTGCAGTTGTACAACATATGGAACAAATGAGATAAGTTCAGACGTTAACAATATTATAGTACGGGCCGAGAGTGAGTTTTACATCAAAGCCTTATTAGCGAGTAGATGCTCCTGTTCTGATAGTTCAATCCACTTGTGCAGTCCTGCATTATACAATATGAGTAAGGCTCCACATACATCGTAGATGCGGCTCTATAAGTCATCTTTCTTTAAGATACATTAGTAATAGTATGACACAAACTGCATTATGTCAAGTCGACTTAAGAGTCAACTTTGTCTTGGTAGACTGGACCTCAGTATCCCACCTCCCACACACCCTTTAAGCAAGTGCGACACTATTAAATAAGGGAAAGGAGTCAAATTAAGTACCTACTTAAGTAGTAAGCATTTTAAAACAATTATGACTAGAGCCAAGTGTTGCCTTTTATATAGTTGTAGACAGCCGGTTTATTCGCATCCGAGCTTCACGTAAGGATGAGGCTCTTGCAAAGCTGAGCCCGCTGCTAGAAACGTGTGCCAATCGGATTTATGTATTCTCAGAGTTACTTAATTACTAGAAGTGTGAAAACTAAGCTGTTGAATCTTTGACCTAGGTGGTTTTGTTAGTTGACACTCAGTAAATAGCTAGGTGTAGATATTTAAGCAATACTGAATTTAATACCCTCAAGTGTTTCATAGCAGTGTAATAACTTAACAAAGCTGATGGCAGAGAAGTGTAATCTTAGAAGAAACCTAAAATGAACTAAGACAACACAAATAGAACTAGGTCAATGAGGAGACCATCAAGTTAGATTTTTTTATCATTAGACAAGTTGAAGCGTCACTATAGGAGGATTTCAATAGACTAATTTATATGGTTTGGTCGTTTAGATATGTTGTCCATGGTGACCAGATTTCAAGGAACTTAATTCTTAAACCAGACTCCCACTGCGGGCAGTTCCTCAAATCTATACAATTATGATACTTAATCTCTCCATTGTGCCACTGTAGGTGTTCGTTTTTCCTTCCAATAAAGTGGGATAAGAAGTTTTGCTGCCGCAATCAGAATGATGGGAAGGCATTTTTTTGAGGGTTTGAATTGTTTTGAGGGTTTCCAGAGTAATACCTCCTCAGGAGAGAAGGAAAAGGATGACCCACAAGTTTTATTTATGTATTTCGTAATAGATTGTCTTCTCCTTTAAAGGTGATCCCCAATTCCCTCTCCCACATTCTGAGAAACCATGGTTTGTCAGAGGACGTGCCTAGCAGCAGGCTTCTGTAGAGATGTGTCATGAGTAGAGATGAGCGAGCACACTCGTCCAAGCTTGACGCTCATTCAAGCATTAGGGTGCTCGAGATGCTCGTTACTCGAGACGAGCACCACACAGTACTCGAGTCAATTCCATTTCCTTCCCTGCATGTTTAGCGCCATTTTCTAGCCAATAGACATGCAGGGAAGGCATTACCACTTCCTCCTGTGACGTGCCAGCCCTATCTCACCCCCCTGCAGTGAGTGGCTGGCGAGATCAAGTGACTGCCCAGTACTTAAAGCGGTCCCGCCCGAGGCTCGCCTCAGACACACACTGGGAGAGATTAGGGAAAGTGCTGCTGCTGAGATAGGGAAAGTGTTAGTGTAGGATCCTGTCCTCAAGAACCCCAACGGTCCTTCTTAGGGCCACATCTGAACGTGTGCATTACTGTTGTGGCTGCAGGGAGCAGTTTTGCACCCCAATTTTTTTTTTCATCTCGGGCTGTGCAGGCTATAGCGTTCTCAGTCTGCAGTCTATTATACAGAGTATAGGGGAAGTGCTTCTGAGATAGGGACAGTGTAGGATCCTGTCCACAAGAACCCCAATGGTCCTTCTTAGGGCTACCTCTGACCATCTGCATTTTACTGGGTGGCTGCTGGGTGTTGTAGTGCCTCACTATTATGCAGCTAGACCTGTTTGCAGCCTTCCGTATAATTTGTTTTCTGGCTGCAGTTTGCGTTACAATACCCCTGTCAGCGTGAAAGTGTATGCAAATAATTCCATAATTATTTATACCAGTCTGTGCCTGCAGTAAATTATACGCACAGCCCAGGCCCAACACAGACACTTTTAGAGGAAAAGTGATATAGACAGTATACAGCCTGTATTCTTTTTCACAAAAAAAACAAAAAAACCTTCGTTGGGCTGCCTCTCAGCGTCTGCATTTTACTGGGTGCCTGCTGGGAGTTGTACTGCGTCACTAGTTCACAGCAAAGCCTGTTTGCAGCCTTCCTTATAATTTTTTTCTGGCTGGAGTTTGCGTTACAATACCGCTGTCAGCGTGAAAGTGTACGCAAAAAATTCCATAATTATTTACACCGGTCTGTGTCTGCAGTGAATTATACGCACAGCCCAGGCCCAACACAGACACTTTTAGAGGGAAAGTGATATAGACAGTATACAGCCTGTATTCTTTTTCAAACAAAAGAAAAACAGCTGCTTCGTTGGCCTGCATCTCACCGTCTCCATTTTGCTGGGTGCCTTCTGGGAGTTGTACTGCTTCACTAGTTCACAGCTAGTCCTGTTTGCAGCCTTCCGTATAATTTTTTTCTGTCTGGAGTTTGCGTTACAATACCGCTGTCAGCGTGAAAGTGTACGCAAATAATTCCATAATTATTTATACAGTTCTCTGTCTGCAGTGAATTAGACCGTGGTCTCACTGCTAAACAGTACTGTAATATTACCGGGGCCACTGCTAAGTATTTCAGCTCAGCCACTGTGCAGAGCGTACCACAATACCATTTCCATTGGTGGGGTTGAGATCGCCGAAGTTACCAGCACTATCCACTGGCTTTACAGTCTTCTCCCACTCCACACAGCCTCTATAATCTACAAGTCTCTGCGAACAGTAAAAACCCCAAGGTATCAGCGCGACTTTTTCCTAGTCACAGCATAGAGCCTCCGCTATCTATAAGTCTCTGTGTGTGGTGAATTAAGGCCCAGTTGTCAGTGCTGTAGAGTGGGGTAATTTATTTGGCCCCTGCTCTATTCGTTATCCGCCATGATGAGGGGTAGGGGTCGAGGACGAGGACGCGGAGGTCCAAGTGAGGGTGTGGGCACAGGCCGAGTTCCTGGTCCAGGTGAATCACAGCCGGCTGTTGTGGGATTAAGAGAGAGGCAAGCTTCTGGGATCCCCAGCTTAATATCACAATTTATGGGTCCACATGGTAGACCTTTATTACAAACAGAGCACTATGAGCAGCTCCTGTCGTGGATGGCAGAAAATGCATCCAGCAATGTATCGGCTACGCAGTCCACTGCTGCAACTCTGAATCCTCTGGCTGCTGCTCCTCCTTCCTCCCAGCCTCCTCACTCCATTACAATGACACATTCTGAGGAGCAGGCAGACTCTCAGGAACTGTTCTTGGGTCCCTGCCCAGAATGGGCAGCAGTGGTTCCTCTCCCACCGGAGGAGTTTGTCGTGACCGATGCCCAACCTTTGGAAAGTTCCCGGGGTCCGGGGGATGAGGCTGGGGACTTCCGGCAACTGTCTCAAGAGCTTTCAGTGGGTGAGGAGGATGAGGATGATGAGCGCACAGAGGATTCAGAGGAAGAGCAGCTGGACGATGAGGTGACCGACCCCACCTGGTTTGCTGAGCCTACTCAGGACAGGTCTTCAGAGGGGAAGCCAAGTGCAGCAGCTGGACAGGCTGGAAGAGGCAGTGGGGTGGCCAGGGGTAGAGGCAGGGCCAGAGCGAAGAATCCCCCAACTGTTTCCCAGAGCATCCCCTCGCGCCAAGCCTCCGTGCAGAGGGCTAGGTGTTCAAAGGTGTGGATGTTTGTCATTGAGAGCGCGGACAACCGACGAACAGTGGTGTGCAACCTGTGTCGCACCAAGATCAGCCGGGGAGCCACCACTACCAGCCTCACCACCACCAGCATGCGCAGGCATATGATGGCCAAGCACCCCACAAGGTGGGACGAAGGCCGTTCACCGCCTCCGGGTCGCACCACTGCCTCTCCCCCTGTGCCCCAACCAGCCACTCAGATCCAACCCCCCTCTCAGGACACAGGCATGAGCACCTCCCGGCCTGCACCCACACCCTCACCTCCACTGTCCTCGACCCCATCCAGCAATGTCTCTCAGCGCAGCGTTCAGCTGTCGCTAGCACAAGCGTTGGAGCGAAAGCACAAATACGCCGCCCTGCACCCACACGCACAAGCTTTAAACGTGCACATTGCCAAATTAATCAGCCTGGAGATGCTGCCGTACAGGCTTGTGGAAACGGAGGCTTTCAAAAACATGATGGCGGCAGCGGTCCACGCTACTCGGTCCCCAGTCACCACTATTTTCCCGGTGTGCCGTCCCAGCCCTACACCAGCACGTCTCCTGCAACATAAATCGTGCCCTCAACAACGCGGTTACTGGGAAGGTCCACTTAACCACCGACACGTGGACAAGTACTGGCGGGCAGGGCCACTATATCTCCCTGACGGCACATTGGGTGAATTTGGTGGAGGCTGGGACCGAGTCAGAGCCTGGGACCGCTCACGTCCTACCCACACCCAGAATAGCGGGTCCTTCCTCGGTGCTGGTATCTGCGGCAGTCTATGCCACCTCCTCTAACCCCCCCCCCTCCTCCTACGCTACCTCTCAATTAAGAAGTGTGAGCAGCACATCGCCAGCAGTCGGTGTGGCGCAACGCGGCAGCACAGCGGTGGGCAAGCGTCGGCAGGCGGTGCTGAAACTACTCAGCTTAGGTGACAAAAGACAAACGGCCCCCGAACTGTTGCAGGGTCTGACAGAGCAGACTGACCTCTGGCTTTCTCCACTGAGCCTCCAACCAGGCAAGGTCGTGTGTGACAACAGCCGTAACTTGGTGGCGGCTCTGCAGCTCAGCAGCCTCGCACACATGCCATGCCTGGCCCACGTCTTCAATCTGGTGGTTCAGCGGTTTCTGAAAAACTACCCGCACGTATCTGACCTGCTCAGCAAGGTGCGCCGTGTCTGGGCACATTTCCGCAAGTCCACCACGGACGCTGCCACCCTGAGGACCCAGCAACATCGGTTTCATCTGCCATGACTGCTGTGCGACATGCCCACACAGTGGAATTCTACGCTGCGCATGTTGGCCAGGCTCTATGAGTAGCGTAGAGCAATATTGGAATACCAACTCCAACATGGGCGGCCTAGTGGTAGTCAGCCTCCCCAATTCTTTACTGAGGAGTGGGCCTGGATGGCAGACATCTGCCAGGTCCTCGGAAACTTTGAGAAGTGTACCCAGATGGTGAGCAGCGACGCTGCAATCATTAGCGTTACCATCCTGCTGCTATGCCTGCTGAGAAGTTCGCTGCAAGGCATAAAGGCCGACGCTTTGTGGTTGGAACAGGAGACAGGGGATGACAGAATGTCGCTTGATAGCCAGACCAACTTCATGTCTATATCTCAGCGCGTTTTGGAGGAGGAGGAGGGGGAGGAGCAGGAGGAGGGGGAAGAGACAGCTGGGCCCACTGCCGAGGGTACGCATGCTGCTTGCCTCTCATCCATTCAGTGGGTATGGGCTGTGGAGGAGGAGGATCCTGAAAGTCATCTTCCTAGCGAGGACAGCCATGTCTTGCGTACTGGCACCCTGGCACACATGGCTGACTTCATGTTAGGCTGCCTTTCTCGTGACCCTCACGTTAGACGCATTCTGGCCAACACGGATTATTGGGTGTACACCCTTCTCAACCCACGGTACTAGGAGAACCTTTCCACTCTCATTCCCGAAGAGGAGAGGGGTATGAGAGTGATGCAATACCACAGGGCCCTGGTGGACAAAGTGATGCTAAACTTCCCATCTGACAGCGCTAGCGGCAGAAGGAGCAGTTCCGAGGGCCAAGTAGCAGGGTAGGCACGGAGATCAGGCAGCATGTTCAGCGCAGGCAGGGGAACACTCTCCAAGGTCTTTGCCAGCTTTATGGCTCCCCAGCAAGACTGCGTCACAACTCTGCAGTCAAGGCTGAGTTGGAGGGAGCACTGTAAAAAGATGGTGAGTACGCAGCCGATCGTACCACCATCCTCCGTGATGCTTCTGCTCCATACAACTTTTGGGTGTCAAAGCTGGTCACGTGGCACGAACTTGTGCTGTATGCCCTGGAGGTGCTGGCTTGCCCTGCCGCTAGCGTCTTGTCAGAGAGGGTGTTTAGTGCAGCTGGGGGAATCATCACGGATAAGTGTACCCGCGTGTCAACTGCCAGTGCCGACATGCTTAAACTCATAAAGATGAACAAAGCCTAGATTTCCCCATACTTCTCTTCTCCACCGGCAGAGAGCAGCGGAAACTAAAGATTCTTTTCGCTGCAACCGCAGATAAAAGCACTCTTCTCTATCAAAAGCGGGGCATTTAGCTTTGTCAATCTGTCTCTGATAGTAGTCCTCCTCCTGAAACATCTTGTCATCACGCTGAACTGCCAATTTTTCTGCGGCCCAAAAGGCTCATCTAACAATTTTTTTTTTCAATTTTTTAAAAATATTGATACTTTAACATTAACCAATTTTTTGAACAGGGCTGCCTCCAGGCTGTGTTACAAATTAAGTAACAGCGAGCTGTCTCTTTAAAATACAAATATTTATGGGTTTCACCTGCCCTCTCGGTTGAGCAATTTTTCAGGGGTACATTTGTACTCTTGATACACTAATTGTTCTGGCCCTCGCCTATACTGTTAACTTACTAATTTTTCCGGCCTTCATCTACAGTCATGGTACCACAATTTTCAGGGGTTTCGCCTATACTCTTGCTGCAGAAATTTTACTGGGGTCTGACTATACTTCTACTACATAAATGTTACTGGGGTCTGCCTAAACTTCTGCTACAGAAATGTTACAAGGGTCTGCCTATACTTCTGCTACAGAAATGTTACAGGGGTCTGCCTATACTTCTGCCACATAAAGGTTACAGGGGTCTGCCTATACTTCTGCCACATAAAGGTTACAGGGGTCTGCCTATACTTCTGCCACATAAATGTTACAGGGGTCTGCCTATACTTCTGCCACATAAATGTTACAGGAGCCTGCCTATACTTCTGCCACATAAATGTTACAGAGGTCTTCCTATACTTCTGCCACAGAAATGTTACAGGGGTCTGCCTATACTTCTGCCACAGAAATGTTACAGGGGTCTGCCTATACTTCTGCCACAGAAATATTACTGGGGTCTGCCCATATTGTTACTACAGAAATGTTAATGGGGTCTGTCTATACTGTTACTACAGAAATGTTACAGGGGTCTGCCTATGCTGCTGCTACAGAAATGTTACTTGGGTCTGTCAATACGTTTACTACAGAAATGCTACAGGGGTCTGCCTATATTTGTGCTACAGAAATGTTACTGGGGTCTGTTTATACCTTTGCTACAGGAATGTTACAGGGGTATGTCTATACTATGGGTGCACTAAGTCTTCCCATCACGGTGTTTTACCTATCTGGCACAAATAATACAGTGACTGACTAGGCCAGAATTGTGGGCCGAGGCCAAGTTGCGAGGCGGGGTGAAACTCTCCCATGGTTGGGCACTCTGATTTCTTCCTGTGTAATACCATCTTTGCGAACTTACAGCATAGGCGAGCCCAAGGAACTCAAAGACTTCCCCTTACAGTGTTGAGCTATCTGTGTTGGGACACATGGATTTCCCATTGCTATGTAACTCAGGGCACCTTGGGTCCCACTAGCTGGAGGCTGGGACCGAGCCTGACCCTGGGCCCGCTAACGTGCTTCCCACACAGACTATAGTGGGTCCTGGTCATGGTGTCTTGGCCTTGTAATGCCACCTCCTCCTCCTGCTTGGGGTCGGGGAGCAGCACTGGGCATCATGTATTTTCTCCCGTGTTACCACAGTTATCTGAGACACTGGTTTGGGCCAAAGAAGAGCAGCGTTACTGCATTAATGAGACGTTCACAGCTGTAGTAGCATCGGAGTCCGCTCTATGCCAACGATTGCTGAGGGTGTGTGCAGAGGCCTATGTCCTCAGCGCAGTGCAAGTCTGCCATGTTTGGGTACTGTCATTTCTTCATGTTTATTACTGTCTTTGGGTTCCTTCAGCTCGCCTATGCTGTGGGTGCACAAAGACTTCCCATAGCGGTGTTTGACTTGTCTGCCACAAATACATTGACTGACTTGGGTAGGGTGCAGAGTGCAGATGACTTTCCCCTTGCGGTGTCGATTGAGCTATCCGACACCTACACAGAATGAATAGTGTGTGGGCACATGGATTTTCCCATTGCTATGTCAGTCGCGGCACCTTGGGTCACACAAGGTGCTTGCTGGGGCCGAGCCTGACCAAGCGCCCGCTCACATACTTCCCACACAGGCTACTGTGGGTCCTGGTCATGTTTTCTTGGCCCTCTAAGGCCACCTCCTCCTCCTGCTTGGGGTCAGGGGATCAGCACTGGGCTTCATGTATTTTCTCTCGTGTTACCACAGTTATCTGAGAAACTCATTTGGGCCAAACAAGAGGAGCGTTACTGCATTAATGAGACGTTCACAGCTGTACTAGCATCGGAGTCCGCTTCATGCTGGCGATTGCTGAGGGTGTGTGCAGAGGCCTATGTCCTCGGCGCAGTGCAAGTCTGCCATGTTTGGGTTGTCATTTCTTCATGTTTATTACTGTCTTTGGGTTCCTTCAGCTCGCCTATGCTGTGGGTGCACAAAGACTTCCCTTAGCGGTGTTTGACCTGTCTGCCACAAATACACTAAATGACTTGGGTAGGGTGCAGAGTGCAGATGACTTTCCCCTTGCGGTGTCAATTGAGCTATCCGACACCTACACAGAATGAATAGTGTGGGGGCACATGGATTTTCCCATTGCTATGTCAGTCGCAGCACCTTGGGCCACACAAGGTGTTTGCTGGGACCGAGCCTGACCAAGGGCCCACTCACATACTTCCCACACAGGGTCCTGGTCATGGTTTCTTGGCCTTGTAAGGCCACCTCCTCCTCCTGCTTGGGGTCAGGAGAGCAGCACTGGGCATCATGTATTTTCTCTCGTGTTACCACAGTTATCTAAGACACTGGTTTGGGCCAAAGAAGAGGAGCGTTGCTGCATTCATGAGACGTTCACTGCTGTACTAGCCTCAGAGTCTGCTTCATGCTCACGATTGCTGAGGGTGTGGGCTGAGGCCTTTGTCCTGGGGGAAACGGCAACTGCGCCAGGTTGGGCCTGTGGAACTTGTTCCAGGTTAATCCAGTCTCTTGAGCGGTGAAAGAAAATGTAAGTGATTTCATGAGACCTTCACAGCTGTACTAGCATCGGAGTCCGCTTCATGCCCGTGTTTGCTGAGGGTGTGGGCTGAGGCCTATGTCCTGGGGGAACTGCTACTGCGCCAGGTTGGGCCTGTGGAACTTGTTCCTGGTTAATGCAGTCTTTGGAGCGGTGAAAGCAACCGCAACGAATTTAATGAGACGTTCACAGCTGTACTAGCATCGAAGTCCGCTTTATGCCCACGATTGTTGAGGGTGCAGACCGAGGTCCTTGGCGGGGTGTTGACATGTTCGGGCGCTGTGATTTCTTTATGCGTAATACCATCTTTAAGTTCCTGGGGCTCGCCTATGCTGTGGGTGTACAAAGACTTCTCATTGTGGTGTTTTACCTGTCTGACACAAACCCACTGACTGACTAGGGCAGAAAAGTAGGCCGAGGCCCTTCACAGGGTGAAACTCTGCCATGTTTGGGCACTCTGATTTCCTTATGTGTAATACCATGCTTGAGTTTCTTGGGCTAGCCTATGCTGTGAGTGCACAATGACTTCCCATTGCGTTTCTTTACCTGTCTGGCACAAATACACTGACTGACTAGGGTAGAAATGTGTGCCGAGGTCCTTGGCGGGGTGAAAGTCTGCCATGTTTGGGCGCTCTGATTTCTTCTTGTGTAATACCATCTTTGCGCACCGACAGCATAGGCAAGCTCAAGGAACTCAAAGACTTTCCATTGCGGTGTTGAGCTATCTAACACCTACACAGAATAAATTGTGTGGGGACACATAAATTTCCTATTGCTCTGCAACTCGCGGCACCCTGGGTCACACAAGATGGAGGCTGGGACCGAGCCTGACCCTGGGCCCGCTCACGTGCTTCCCACACAGAATATTGCTGCATTGTGGAGATGTGTGGAAGTTATGGCACCTAAGTCCCCTTTATGCCCACGTTTGCGGCTCCTGACTATTTTGCGACGTAGGTGGCACGGAATTGGAATGATGATCGTACGCCAATTTATCATCGATTCTCAACAGCATTATGGGCTATCGCCCCCCCCCCCCTTTCAAAGAGGGTCGCTGCCTGGCCCTGCCAACCCTCTGCAGTGTGTGCCTCCGGTTCCTCCTCATCGCAGACGCACTTGGAAATAGACATGAGGGTGGTGTAGCTATGAAGTGAGCGTGTGGCATAAGGGCAGCTGAAGGCTGCGCAGGGAAACTTTTGTGTGCGCTGTGGACGCAGGGTCGCACGGGGGGTTGGGCAGCATGTAACCCAGGAGAAGAGGCAGCGGTGTGACCCCCAGGCAGTGATTGTGCTTGGTTGCAGGTAGTGTGGTGGTTTGCTAAGGTGTGCCTTGCTAATGAGGGTTTGTCCAAAGTAAACATTGTTAGGGGGGGGGCAGACTCTTGCCCCTATTGTGGCTTAATAGTGGGACCTGGGAGCCTGAGATGCAGCCCTGCATGCTGCCTTGCCCTATCTGTTTCTGTGGTGTTTCTATGGATTACGGATGTTTTCTGGTTTTTCACAAGTGAAGACCTATCCGGAGCATTGGTCATATACAAAAATGCTTGAGTCCCCCATTTGGGTTTGTTACTCGAAACGAGCTCTCGAGCATCGAGGAAAGTTCGACTCGAGCAACGAGCACCCGAGCATTTTGGTGCTCGCTCATCTCTAGTCATGAGCTTTTGTGGCCTCTCAAGGAGGGTGAGATATGTTTCAAACCACATTGGATCTCTCAGTCCAGTTTGGTACTTCAGCTGAAGTTTTTTAAGTAAGGAGTAAATGTTCTGTTTCCAGAATTTTCAAGGAGTTATCTGGAAACAGCAACTCAACGTGAGAAACGTCAGTAATCTTGGTTTCTTTAATGATGTTGTGACCTATCAGGGAATTAAGTTTGGTCTATGGGTTCACCGATTTCATCAGTTTGTTAGCTAAGATAGAGGGAACTAAAGATGCAGATGTCATTGGTTCCAGTTTATGGTGGTCGCTACCCTCTGATCTAATGGAGCATATAACTTTAATTTGCGCCTCTAATCGGACTGAGGGTGAAGTCACACGAACGTATATCGGCTCGGGTTTTACGCTGAGCCGATATACGTTGTCCTCGGGTGCAGGGGGGGGAGGATGGAAGAGCCAAGTGCAGGAACTGAGCTCCCGCCCCCCTCTCTGCCTCCTCTCCGCCCCTCTGCACTATTTGCAATGAGAGGAGGCGGGACGGGGGCGGGGCTAAAGTCCGGGAATTAGCCCCGCCCCCGTCCCGCCTCTCCCCATTGCAAATAGTGCAGAGGGGCGGAGAGGAGGCAGAGAGGGGGGCGGGAGCTCAGTTCCTGCACTTGGCTCTTCCATCCTCCCCCCCCTGCACCCGAGGACAACGTATATCGGCTCAGCGTAAAACCCGAGCCGATATACGTTCGTGTGACTTCACCCTGAGTGTTTGTGTCATACATAGGGAGTTATTACTGGTCCAAAAGAAGGTATTGTCCTTCTTGATCTATCAGAGTTCTTTCTAAATTCAATGAGGGTGATTCCAACCTGTGGTCTACCAAGGAAATCCATCTAGCTATATGGATTGCCCTATAGTATAACACTATGTTTGGGAGACCGAAACCAACTTGTGGCTTTTTTTGTGTTAAGTAAGAAAATGCTAGCCGTGGCTTTTGTTTATTCCATATGACCTTCCAAAATACCTGAAGTATGCTGGAAAAGAAGTGGCCTGGAACTTTTATTGGAACTGTTTGTAAAGTATACAAAATGTATTGAAGAATATAAGTGGAAATCAGATTTTTCCTTCCCAGCCAAGATAAGAAGGGAGTTTTATGCATTGTAGTTGGTTTTGTACTTTTTGGAGTAGGGGGCAGTAGTTTGCTTTGTAAAGTAGTGAGGTGTCAGATGTTAAGGTGGCGCCTAAATATTTAATGCTAGATGCAGGGCATTCAAAGGGAAATTCTTATTTTATGTGCTTTACTAAATTAGTTGCTGCTGAAATATTTAGTGCTTCTGATTTCTCGTAGTTAACCTTAAAATTTGAAATTTTGCCAAATTGTTCAAAGATCTCTAGGATGGCAGGGAAGGCTTTTTGGGGGTTGGTCATAAGCAATAGATGGTCATCTGCAAATGCAGCTATAGTGTGTTAATTTCCCAAGTTTTAGCCCCAGAATATTTTCTAATCCGTTGCAGCAATGTCTCCATGACCAAAACAAAAAGAGTGGAAAAGTGCAAACAGCCATGTCTTGTCCGGTTTGTGATAAGTAAGGGGTCTGAGAGGGTTCCATTTATATGAATTCTGGCAGAGGGATTTAAATACAGAGAGAGTATGGCTGTTATAAATTGGATAGGGAAGCCAAACTTCAACAGTGCATTTTCCATAAAACCCCAGCTCACTCTGTCGAAAGCCTTTTTGGCATCTGTTCCGAGTAGGACAAGTGTAATTTATTATGTTTATCATAAGGAATAACGTTAATAATGTGAGATGTATTGAGCTGTCCCTCTCTTTCTGTCACAAATCCCACCTGGTCTGGGTGAATTAATTTAGGAAGTAACGGTGATATACATTGGGCTAGAAGTTTGGCCCAAATTTTAACATCTACGTTTAGTAGAGAGGTCTGTAATTGCTACACTGTTCTGAGCCTTTCCCTTCTTTCGGGATCAGAGTGATAAATGCTTCAAGAGCTTGTTTGGGAAGGTTTGTGCCTGACAGGAGTGAATTACATAGGTTGGTGAGGACTGGGAGGAGTATTTTAGAGAAATTTTTTCTAATATATAACTGATAGCCCACCTGGTTCTGCGCATTTCCCACTGGGAATAGTTGTAAGAGTTTTTTCTACTTCAGGAGGTGGTAAATGGATTTAGAAAATTAGAATTGTCAACTACATATAGGTTAGGCAATTTAAGGGTCTCTATGAAGGTCTGCGTTATATTGACAGTTTGTTTCTTTCCTTCACTCTGAAAGTTATTAGGAAGGTTATATGGTTTTGTAAAATTTTTCAAATTCTTTTGCAATTTTGGTCGTGGATTCCACAGCATTGCCTGTTGTGTATAAACGCTTTTTCTTTGTGTTTCCTAATTAGATTTGGCATAGTTTTTGAGCCTTTGTTACCATGCATATATATTTTATATTTTGAGGAAAGGAGAGTCTTTGCTGCTTTTATGTTAAGAATATTTTTATGATTGTCCCTAAGACTCTTCAGTTCTGAGGTGTTTCTTTATTTAACGAGCATTTATGAATTTGTTCTATGCTAGAGATCTGTGCTAGCCGGGAATCAACTTCCCTCTCACTCTGCTCTGTTTCTTTATCCTTGAGCCTAAAGTTATTAGTTCCCCTCTGACAAGAATTCTGTTAATTTCCCTGATAATGCAGAGCAATGCTTTTCATCACTTATCAGTGTGCAATTTAAGCGCCAAGTCCATTCCCTAATAGGAAGGTTGTGCATGGGGACAAACTGAGATTGGTGCGTGATCCGAAATTGTGATTGGGCCAATTTCTGCAGCATTAACGTACTGGATGTGCTTACCAGATAAGAGGAGGTAATCAATTCTGCGAAAGGTCGTGTGTATGTGGACAAAATAGGTGTACTCGCTATTTTCAGGGTGTAGTTTCCTCCATGCATCCTGTAAATTTAGTTTGAACAAGACAGCCTTTAATCTGCGTATCTACTTGCACAGAATTGAAGGCATATTTGATGTAGTATCTTTGGAAGGGTCTAATGCTAAATTAAAATTCCACACCACCACCAATCTCTCTGCAAAGTCTGTGAATTTTATCAAAGTGTGAATAAGCCACGAGATTTGATTTCGGTATGGGGCATAGAGATTGGCAAAATACACTTTGCTGTTGGCGATCGTGCCTTTGAGGAAGATATATATTCCACCAGAGTCCACTTTTTTTAAGTGTTGGGACGAATGCGATATTTTTCTCTATTGCAATAGATACTCCTCTTGAAACAGAGGAATATGCGCTGTGGAAGTATTGATTGTAGATGTAAGTAGGGAGCTTGGGTATGTGATTGTGTCGCATATGGGTCTCTTGTAGAAACACCACTTCAGATTTTAGTTTTTTTCAAATGGAAAATATTTGGCTTCTCTTTTGGGGGGTATTCATCCCTCTTACATTGAAGGAAGTATATCTAATATTAGCCATGGTATGTACCATTTTAAGTCACTAAGTGGTTTGTTCACACCTGTGACACTTCTGATATTTGACATCTCAACCTGTTGACCAGAAAGAAACTATTTACAAATCTTGTCACCTTTTGTGGCAAGAAGAAGATCTTAAGGATATCCAAGTGGGAGGTGAGCCAGTACATGAAAGACAAATCCCTTGGTGCCTGAGCTAGGCTGTACAAAATGAAGGCTTGTCTAGGGCTCCGACTCCCACCTGTGTGTTTGGGGGTTGGGTGGACATACTCTATGAGTTTTGAGTAGACCACCGGGACTTTATATAATATAAAAGTTCGTAACTGTTTGAGGTTTTGTAATAGGTGAATTGTCAAAGAATATCCAACATTACTAAGCTTTGTCATAGACAGACCAAAACATAAATCTGTTCAGGCATTCCTAACTGTCAGGAGCTGGCGTTATTTCTTTATATGGCAAGATTAAGTAAACAATTTAAATAATTTTGTCCAACTGATCAGAGGCCCCCCGCACTCCCGGCAGAAGAAGAGCATGAAGTAGGCCGGGGGCCCCAAACCAGCAGGAGGGCAAGAAATTATCTGCCTCGACTACCCTCCCACTGCCCCCGAGTCCACATTGTCCCATCAACGTCTCTCTATGTAGACCAAGATTAATTAAGCAATTTTTGTCCCACTCTCTGGAGGCCCCTCCTCCCCGCAGCTCGTACAATAAGAGCATGCGAGCAGGACCAGGTTCCCAATCCAGCAGGAGGGCAAGCAATCGTCCATCTCGGCTACTGTCGCACTGCTCCCGGGCACATAGTGTCACCACAAGGGAGAGGTTTCGACTCACAAGTCCCTGACATATGTTCACCTCCATTCTTCTTCAAAAGGGTCCCCTCTGTGAGTTCAAATCAGCTCTCTCAACCTGTATAATTGGAGTAGAAAAGAAGGAAGACAGGGAAGGAAGCAGTATCTCAATAAAATCATCCTTATGAGATGCCTTGTCCATCGGAACGTTGAAGCATTAGGTTAGCTAGTTATTAAGGGGTTAAGTGCTTTTATATGGTTTAAACTTGGAGCTGATCTTCCAGCCTTCTGGTTTCATGAGCTGAGGTATCGGTTGATGACTCTGAACTGGGAGCCAAGAAGGAATTTCAACTGGGGAGATATCCATTTTTTTCCAGGCACTTTTTAGGTCTTCTGGTATTTCAATAGTGATTTGTTGTCCCTCTTTGAATGTAGCGAAACGAAAAGGAAATAACCATTTTACTGGGAGTCTTTTTGCCCGCATACCATTTGTGAGCAGCTTCAGTAGTCGCCTTTTAGCTAATGTGCTTGGTGCAATGTCTTGGAAGAGCACGATTTTGTCGAATAGTATTTCTTGAGCCTTGCATGCTTTCTGAAGCATTGCTGCAGTATCCACATAACTAAGCAGCCTATGTTAAGTGGGTACAGAGAAACGACTGGGAGTTCCTAAAATCCACCCACCCCTCTGACCCTACCTCTTTGCCTCGCTCTGGCTAAACCCAGGGAGACATCTGGGCGGTGGTCCCTATACTGTCTAGAGATAAACTGATACTACAGGGGGAAAAGGAGCAAAAAACTAAGGTAGATACTACCACAGAGAAACACAAAAGGGTTAATAAAAATGACAGCAAGGGAAAGAAAGGGTTAAAGCACAAGGACTAAGAGGACCAGAGAGACCTAGTTGACCTCACTAGATACAAACAAACACTGGCAATAAAACTTGCTAGCTGCTGCCTCTTATCCCTAGCAAAGGGGCGGAGCCAAATTACATGCTGGTGGGTGGAGGAAGAAGACCCACCCACTCACATCAGAAAAAGGCTCCCAGAGCTGCGTGGCCGCCGTAAGGGAAGGACCTGGAAGGAAGAACGCCGTGTCTGGACCCTCGCAGCTGGAGTGGCATGCTTCCGAGACCCGACCGCGCTGCTGGTAAGTTTCCTCCTAACAGCCCGCTTATAGCATCTCGTGGAAGGGCTGGGGGGTGGGGGCAGGTCTGAGGCTGAGGGCTCTATGTATATGTTTGATGAGGATATCTCCCGCTCTCTCTTCTCCCAGCAGGGTTTGGAATATTTGTGTGGCCACTGACTTAAAGGCTTTGGTTGCTGTAGATTCCGGGAGGCCTCTAATTCTAATATATTTCCCCTACTCCTATTTTCTTGATCCTCTATTAGAAGGAAGGCTTGATTAAGGTGATCTTGTTGGGCTAATAAGTTGCTCTTAATTGCTTCACTATGCTGGAATATCTCCTGTTGGGAGTTTTCTAGTTCCAATACTCTGCGGCCTACGTACTTAACGTCCGTTTTGATATTGGTAAGTTCTTGCAATACTGGGGAAAAGGATTAGAATAGTATCTTCTTAAGGAAGGAGTGAGAAATTGGGCCTTTATCTTGATCTTCTAACTGACTGGGCCAGACCTTGGTCAGGAGGAGTTTCATGTGTCGTTTTTGATTTTTGTACAGCAGGTGAATGGTGTTTTCTCTTTAAGTATTTCTTCATTTCTTTTGGGTTTTTACTAATTTTTGATGTATCTGCTGTATCTTTGCTCTTGTCTCTGTTAGTTTTAACCATCTTGAGTTTGGTCTGTATATTAAAAACATTGCTATGGTCTCCGTGGCGTCTACGCAATTGTTAGTTAAGCATAGTTATTTTCTTGCCATGTCTTTTTGAGAAAAAGCATTCTAAGACCTAATTCCCACGGCATTGCCCTGCAGCTATTAGGTTCTATTGAACCTAATAGCGCAATGCTTACGATGCAGAATTCCACCGTGGGATTCCGACCCGTGAAATCACCCGTGGCATGTTCTATTTGCCGCAGGCGTACAGCTTCCAATGCAGTCAATGGAAGCCGTCCGTCATGCTATCTTCCGCTGTAGCACAGCGGTAGAAACATGCCTCTTGGGTGGGACATGTTTCATATAAAGTTCCAAAGTCTCACTTCTCTTACAGTAACGAATCTCTTTCTATGTCGATGTAGAAACTTTCTTTCCTCAGAGAGAGTGCCTCCTTGTTACAGTCCTGGGTAAAAATAGATGATGGGAAAGATATCTGTATTGTTCCCTGATATATCTATACATAGTTATTAGAGCGGCCCCTTATTACAGTCCTGGGTATAATAGATGATGGGAGAGATCTCTGTACTGACAGCTTATATATCAATACATAGTTATTAAAGCGCCCCTTCGTTACAGTCCTGGGTATAAATAGATGATGAGAGAGATCTCTGTACTAACTGCTGATATAGCTATACATAGTTATTAGAGCTCCCTCTTGTTACAGTCCTGGGTATATTAGATGATGGTAGAGTTCTCTGGACTGACCCCTGTTATATTTATACATAGTTATTAGAGTTCCCCCTTGTTACAGTCCTGGGTATAAAAAGATGGGAAAGATGAGAAGATGGGAGAGATCTCTGTACTGACCCCTGATATATGCCGTATTTCCACGAAAATAAGACCTACCCCGATGATAAGCCCTACCCTGATTTTCGGGGAGGGGGTGGTTGAAATATAAGCCCCCCTTGAAAATAAACCCTAGCAACACTACATAAAAAAACAACAATACTCACCTAGCATGTGGCGTTCAGATACCTCATGCTGGGCAGTGGTGCTCCCGCAGTCTTCCATGTTGTCATCACAGCTGAGAGACTATTCTCTTTCTGGTAATTGGGCTTGAATACCCTGCCTCCAGCAAAAGATTACTATGATTGGATCACGAGCAATATGGTTCAGCCAATCAGAGCCGGTGCAATAAACCAATCACAGCCATTCAGTGAATAGCATCATTGAATGGCTGATTGATTCATTGAGCGCCAGCTCTGATAGGCTGACCTTGGCGTTCGTGATCCAATCACAGCATTCCCTTTCTGCAGGCGGCGTATTCAAGCCCCATCATGTTGGGTATAATAGATGATGGTAGAGATCTCTGTACTGACAGCTAATATATCCATACATAGTTATTAGAGCGTCCCTTTATTACAGTCTTGGGTATAAATAGATGATAAAAGAGATCTTTGTACTGACTGCTGACATAGCTGTACATAGTTATTAAAGCTCCCCCTAATTACAGTCTTGGGTATAAACACATGATGAGAGAGATCTCTGGACTGACCCCTGCTATATCTATACATAGTTATTAGAGCTCCCCCTTGTTACAGTCCTGGGTATAAATAGATGATGGGAGAGATCTCTGTACTGACACCTAATATATCTATATTAGAGCTTCCCCTTGTTACAGTCCTGGGTATAAATAGGTGATGGGAGAGATCTCTGTACTGACCCCAGATATGTACCGTATTTCCACGAAAATAAGACCTACCCCGATGATAAGCCCTACCCTGATTTTCAGGGAGGAGGCGGTTGAAATATAAGTCCTGGCCTGAAAAAAAGCCCTAGCAACACTACATAAAAAAACAACAACAATACTCACCTAGCAGGTGGTGTTCAGATCCCTCATGCTGGGCTGCAGTGCTCCGGCAGTCTTTCGTGTTGTCATCAGAGTTGAGAGAGTATTCTCTTCCTAGTAACAGGGCTTGAATACCCCGCCTCCAGCAAGAGATTGCTGTGATTGGATCACGAGCACCGTGGTTCAGGCAATCAGAGCCGGCGCAATGAACCAATCACACCCATTCAGTGAATAGCATCATTGAATGGCTGATTGGTTCATCAAGCGCTGGCTCTGATTGGCTGAGCCATAGCGCTCATGATCCAATCCCAGCATTCTTTTGCTGGAGGTTGGGGTATTGCAGCCCCATACCAGGAAGAGAATGCTCTCTCAGCACTGAGGATTTCACAGAAGACTGTTGCAGCACTGCAGTCAAGCAAGAAGGACCCGAATGCCACCTGCTAGGTGAGTGTTAAGACACCCCCAAAAATAAGACACTGTGCCTCTTTTGAATTAATATAAGACATGTCTTATTTTGGGGGGAACAGTAGTTATTAGGTGACCGCTCAGTTGTCTTATTTCTTAATTAAATAACCCTAATTTTCATAATCTCTCTGGGTTTATTCTGTTTATTACTTTAGTTGCGCCTTTGTATGTGCTCAAGCTCTGATACGTTCTTCCTGATTACAGTCACCAAAACTTTACACAATATTCCATGTGTGGTCTGATCAGTGAAAAAAAAATCAAAAATCCAGTTTTCAAACCCCAATACATTATTGTGTTTTGTATAGAAGAACTGTGTCATGTCCGGAGTGGTTAGAGATAAACCAAAAAGCAGAACTGTGAAATTAAAAAGAATTGATCATCTTCCTTTTTCAGCTGTATCTCATTACTGACATCTCATTACTCTTACATTCTCAGAGAAATATTCAGTGGGAAGATTTTGTAAATTGCTTGTCTTTTTTTTTACTGGTGAACAGTAGTATAAAAGGCCCACCAGCCTTCCCCCCCCCTCCCTAATTGATTTTAACCTTCAAATCCACAGTGCATCCTCAATTGTATTTGCAGATGCACTGCAGCTCATCCGCACCCATTGACTTCTATTGAGCCCGTCCGCATGAAATCCACACTGAAATAGAGCATGATATGATTTGTTTTCTACACTAAATGGTCCGCAAATCAAATATGTATGCTTAAATTCAGTTACGGATGCCAATGCTTCCGTATGGGCACTTTGAATTGTAGATCTTCCACGCGGGTGACCCGTGTGGATTCCACAAATCAAACCTGCCCGTGGACATTGGGCCTAAGTGTTTTAATGACGCACAGCTACTGTCACATATTGCCTCTCACAGGACTGGAATCACATCTACACTATTCATTGCTTCTTTATAATCAGGGGTGTGCCTAGCCATTCTGCTGCTTGAGGTGAACAGTAAAATGGCATCCCCTCCAAATGATTATTCACAATATATATAGAATACAAGTACACATGGACCTTACTGAGTTCTACCTCACGCTTCTTTGACCAACCCCGGAGCATTTTTTTTTACCTCCCATCGGATCCTTGCTTTGTGCACAATGCCCAGGGAGCACTCGGTAGCCTGTATTCTAACTATACAGTGCAACTTCGCATCTGGGCACAGAATTTGAAGCTCCACTGCTGTTTGATAAAGCTGTTATCCAGTAGTTAAAAAAATAGCATAAAAATTGTCCTGAAATAAAAAAAAAACTCCTGCTAGCTGATCTGTCTTTGACAGCCGACGCCTGACTACATGAGCCGCAATGAGCATTCACATGGTCATTAATGTGCTAAATGCCACAGTCAATTCTGACAGTACCATTTAATTGCCTTGATTGGCGTTAGGGGTTTAGAAAGGCCCTATAGCGATGACATATTGTGATGCTATTTGGTTATCATTAGAGATGAACGAACGTACTCGTCCGAGCTTGATGCTCGGGCGAATATTAGCGTGTTCGGGATGCTCGTTACTCGTAACGAGTACCACGCGATGTTCGGGTTACTTTCACTTTCATCTCTGAGACGTTAGCGCGCTTTTCTGGCCAATTGAAAGACAGGGAAGGCATTACAACTTCCCCCTGTGATGTTCCAGCCCTATACCACCCCCCTGCAGTGAGTGGCTGGGGAGATCAGATGTCACCCGAGTATAAAAGTCGGCCCCTCCCGCGGCTCGCCACAGATGCCTTGTGAGATAGCTGAGGGACAGTGCTGTTGGTGCCGGAGCTGCTATAGGGAGAGCGTTAGGAGTTAGTGTAGGCTTCAAGAACCCCAACGGTCCTTCTTAGGGCCACATCTAACAGTGTGCAGTAGTGTGGAGGCTGCTGTTAGCAGTGTTGCACTTTTTTTTTTTTTCCAAATCGGCCGTGCAGAGCATTGCGCCCTGCAGTAATACTACAGGGACAGAAGTGGTGGTTAGGCAGGGAGAGTTTAAGGAGTTAGTGTAGGCTTCAAGAACCCCAACGGTCCTTCTTAGGGCCACATCTAACAGTGTGCAGTACTGTGGAGGCTGCTGTTAGCAGTGTTGCACATTTTTTTTTTTTTCCAAATCGGCCGTGCAGAGCATTGCGCCCTGCAGTAATACTCCAGGGACAGAATTGTGTAGGCAGGGCCAGAAGACATATTTTATTAATTGAATATACGCAGTGGGCCTTTCCTTTAAAAAAAAAGGGCAAAAATTCTATTTGGCCTGCAGGCTTGCGCCAATTTATTTCCTGCCTGGGAAATCACCGCTTTGCTGTAGTTAATAACTCTGCAACACTGCAGTTCTGTGACACATTGCAGGGCCACAACACATTTATTATTGATTGAATATAGTCAGTGGGCCTTTCCTTTAAAAAAAAGGGAAAAAATTCTATTTTGCCTGCCTCTGACAGTCCTCAGCGTTCTGGGTACGTGTGTGCTGGGTGGAGAACGTAAAAAAAATCATACGCAGCCAGCTAAGTTTAACAGCAGGCTTGCGCCAATTTATTTCCTGCCTGGGAAATCACCGCTCTGCTGTAGTTAATAACTCTGCAACACTGCAGTTCTGTGACACATTGCAGGGCCACAACACATTTATCATTGATTGAATATACGCAGTGGGCCTTTCCTTTAAAAAAAAGGGAAAAAATTCTATTTGGCCTGCAGGCTTGCGCCAATTTATTTCCTGCCTGGGAAATCACCGCTCTGCTGTAGTTAATAACTCTGCAACACTGCAGTTCTGTGACACATTGCAGGGCCACAACACATTTATTATTGATTGAATATACGCAGCGGGCCTTTCCTTTAAAAAAAAGGGGAAAAATTCTATGTGGCCTGCCTCTGACAGTCCTCAGCGTTCTGGGTACGTGTGTGCTGGGTGGAGAACTTAAACAAAAATCATACGCAGCCAGCTAAGTTTAACAGCAGGCTTGCGCCAATTTATTTCCTGGCTGGGAAATCAAATCACTGGTAATACAGCATGCTGAGGGGTAGGGGTAGGCCTAGAGGACGTGGACGCGGCCGAGGACGCGGAGGGCCAAGTGAGGGTGTGGGCACAGGCCGAACTCCTGATCCAGGTGTATCGCAGCCGACTGCTGCGCGATTAGGAGAGAGGCACGTTTCTGGCGTCCCCACATTCATTGCACAATTAATGGGTCCACGCGGGAGACCTTTATTAGAAAATGAGCAGTGTGAGCAGGTCCTGTCGTGGATGGCAGAAAGTGCTTCGAGCAACCTATCGTCCACCCACAGTTCTGCGCCGTCCACTGCTGCAAATCCAAATCCTCTGTCTGCTGCTCCTCCTTCCTCCCAGCCTCCTCACTCCATTACAATGACACATGCTCTGGAGCGGGAAGACTCCCAGGAACTGTTCTCGGGCCCCTGCTCAGATTGGGCAGCAGTGGTTCCTCTCCCACCAGAGGAGTTTATCGTCACTGATGCCCAACCATTGGAAAGTTCCCGGGGTCCGGGGTATGAGGCTGGGGACTTCCGGCAACTGTCTCAAGACTTTTCAGTGGGTGAGGAGGACGATGACGATGAGACACAGTTGTCTATCGGTGAGGTAGTAGTAAGGGCAGTAAGTCTGAGGGAGGAGCGCACAGAGGATTCTGAGGAAGAGCAGCAGGACGATGAGGTGACTGACCCCACCTGGTTTGCAACGCCTACTCAGGACAGGTCTTCAGAGGGGGAGGCAAGGGCAGCAGCAGGGCAGGTTGCAAGAGGCAGTGCGGTGGCCAGGGGTAGAGGCAGGGCCAGACCGAATAATCCACCAACTGTTTCCCAAAGCGCACCCTTGCGCCATGCCACCCTGCAGAGGCCAAGGTGCTCTAAGGTCTGGCAGTTTTTCACAGACGCCTGACGACCAACGAACAGTGGTGTGCAACCTTTGTCGCGCCAAGATCAGCCGGGGAGACACCACCAACAGCCTCACCACCACCAGCATGCGCAGACATATGATGGCCAAGCACCCCACAAGGTGGGACGAAGGCCGTTCACCGCCTCCGGTTTGCACCGCTGCCTCTCCCCCTGTGCCCCAACCTGCCACTGAGATCCAACCCCCCTCTCAGGACACAGGCACTACCGTCTCCTGGCCTGCACCCACACCCTCACCTCCGCTGTCCTCTGCCCCATCCACCAATGTCTCTCAGCGCACCGTCCAGCCGTCGCTAGCGCAAGTGTTGGAGCGCAAGCGCAAGTACGCCGCCACGCACCCGCACGCTCAAGCGTTAACCGTCCACATAGCCAAATTTATCAGCCTTGAGATGCTGCCGTATAGGGTTGTGGAAACAGAGTCCTTCAAAAGTATGATGGCGACGGCGGCCCCGCGCTACTCAGTTCCCAGTCGCCACTACTTTTCCCGATGTGCCGTCCCAGCCCTGCACGACCACGTCTCCCGCAACATTGTACGCGCCCTCACCAACGCGGTTACTGCCAAGGTCCACTTAACAACTGACACGTGGACAAGCACAGGCGGGCAGGGCCACTACATCTCCCTGACGGCACATTGGGTGAATTTAGTGGAGGCTAAGACAGAGTCAGAGCCTGGGACCGCTCACGTCCTACCCACCCCCAGAATTGCGGGCCCCAGCTCGGTGGTGGTATCTGCGGCGGTGTATGCTTCCTCCACTAAAGCACCCTCCTCCTCCTCCTCCTCCTCCAACGCAACCTCTGTCTCGCAATCAAGATGTGTCAGCAGCAGCACGTCGCCAGCAGTCGGTGTCGCGCGTCATGGCAGCACAGCGGTGGGCAAGCGTCAGCAGGCCGTGCTGAAACTACTCAGCTTAGGAGATAAGAGGCACACGGCCCACGAACTGCTGCAGGGTCTGACAGAGCAGACCGACCGCTGGCTTGCGCCGCTGAGCCTCCAACCGGGCATGGTCATGTGTGACAACGGCCGTAACCTGGTGGCGGCTCTGCAGCTCGGCAGCCTCACGCACGTGCCATGCCTGGCCCACGTCTTTAATTTGGTGGTTCAGCGCTTTCTGAAAAGCTACCCACGCTTGTCAGACCTGCTCGGAAAGGTGCGCCGGCTCTGCGCACATTTCCGCAAGTCCCACACGGACGCTGCCACCCTGCGGACCCTGCAACATCGGTTTAATCTGCCAGTGTACCGACTGCTGTGCGACGTGCCCACACGGTGGAACTCTACGCTCCACATGTTGGCCAGGCTCTATGAGCAGCGTAGAGCTATAGTGGAATACCAACTCCAACATGGGCGGCGCAGTGGGAGTCAGCCTCCTCAATTATTTTCAGAAGAGTGGGCCTGGTTGGCAGACATCTGCCAGGTCCTTCGAAACTTTGAGCAGTCTACCCAGGTGGTGAGCGGCGATGCTACAATCATTAGCGTCACCATTCCTCTGCTATGCATCTTGAGAAGTTCCCTGCAAAGCATAAAGGCAGATGCTTTGCGCTCGGAAACGGAGGCGGGGGAAGACAGTATGTCGTTGGATAGTCAGAGCACCCTCCTGTCTATATCTCAGCGCGTTCAGGAGGAGGAGGAGGAGCATGAGGAGGAGGGGGAAGAGACAGCTTGGCCCACTGCTGACGGTACCCATGCTGCTTGCCTGTCATCCTTTCAGCGTGTATGGCCTGAGGAGGAGGAGGAGGATCCTGAAAGTGATCTTCCTAGTGAAGACAGCCATGTGTTGCGTACAGGTACCCTGGCACACATGGCTGACTTCATCTTAGGATGCCTTTCTCGTGACCCTCGCGTTACACGCATTCTGGCCACTACGGATTACTGGGTGTACACACTGCTCGACCCACGGTAGAAGGAGAACCTTTCCACCTTCATTCCCGAAGAGGAAAGGGGTTCGAGAGTGTTGCTATACCACAGGACCCTGGCGGACAAGCTGATGGTAAAATTCCCATCCGACAGCGCTAGTGGCAGAAGGCGCAGTTCCGAGGGCCAGGTAGCAGGGGAGGTGCGGAGATCGAGCAGCATGTACAGCACAGGCAGTGCAACAGTCTTTAAGGCCCTGGATTGCTTTATGGCTCCCCAGCAAGACTGTGTCACCGCTCCCCAGTCAAGGCTGAGTCGGCGGGAGCACTGTAAAAGGATGGTGAGGGAGTACGTAGCCGATCGCACGACCGTGACGCCTCTGCCCCCTACAACTACTGGGTGTCGAAGCTGGACACGTGGCCTGAACTCGCGCTGTATGCCCAGAGAAGGTGTTTAGTGCGGCTGGGGGAATCATCACAGATAAGCGTACCCACCTGTCAACCGACAGTGCCGACAGGCTAACACTCATCAAGATGAACAAAGCCTGGATTTCCCCAGACTTCTCTTCTCCACCAGCGGACAGCAGCGATACCTAAGCAATACGTAGGCTGCACCCGCGGATGGAAGCATCGTTCTCTCTCACCATCCAAAATGGGGACATTTCTGCTTCATCAATCTGTGTATAATATTCCTCCTCCTGCTCCTTCTCCTGAAACCTCACGTAACCACGCAGAACGGGCAATTTTTCTTAGGGCCACAAGGCTCACTCATATAATTTTTCTAAACAATTTTTATACGTTTCAATGCTCTTAAAAGCGTTGAAACTTTAACTTGAACCAATTTTTCGTTAAACTGGGCTGCCTCCAGGCCTAGTTACCACTTAAGCCACATTAACCAAAGCGATTAATGGGTTTCACCTGCCATCTTGGTTGGGCATGGCCAATTTTTTCTGAGGTACATTACTACTGTTGGTACACCAATTTTTTTGGGCCCTCACCTACAGTGTAATCATAGTAATTTCTATGTTCTTCACCTGCACTCATGGTACAGAAAGGTGTGTGGGGTTGGCCTACACTTTAGCTACATAAATGTAACTGGGGCCTTGTCTATACTGCAGCTACTGAAATGTGAAAGAGACTGTTATCTCCCTAAACTGCTGCAATGGGAATGTTACTGGGGCCTGTCTTGAGTGCTACTATTACTGAAATGGAACTAAGACTGCGCTCCCCCTATACTGCTGCTAGTGATCTGTTAGTGGGGCCTGTCCCTAATGCTACCGCTGAAATGTTAATAATTCTGGGCTCTGCCTATACCGCTGCTAATGGTATGTCACTGGGGTGTGGAAACAGAGGCTTCACAAAGACATGATGGCGGCGAGGCCATTTCCCACCAACGCTGTTACTGTTAAGGTGCATATAACCACGGACACGTGTAGAGGACACATAGTGCCTCCAAAACATCCCCCTCCTCCTCCAACAATGAAAACATTCTTGGCAAATACCTTTGCATTGGTCCGTCTGGTGGCAGTCCAAGAATTTCACCTTTAACGACACAACAAGAGAGCACCACCACCATCCCCCCGCCACGGCCCACTTAATCCTGGCCACATTCCGAAAACCAACTACATAAAACCGCGCTACCAGGTCCGCGGTCACCACCACATTACCACCAACGAGGTTACTGTTAAGGTACATATTACCAGTCTGACTGGGGCATGCAGTGTGGGCCGAAGCCCACCTGCATTAAGCACGACATTACTACCTCAGCTGTGTTGGGCAATGCAATGGGATATTTTTATGTACCGCCGGTGGGTTCCAGGGAGCCACCCATGCTGTAGGTGCACACGGAGTTTAACCTACATCTGTCCACTTGTAAAGAACCCCAGTCAGACTGGGGCATGCAGTGTGGGCCGAAGCCCACCTGTATTAGGCACGACATTACTACCTCAGCTGTGTTGGGCAATGCAATGGGATATTTTTATGTACCGCCGGTGGCTTCCTGGCACCCACCCATGCTGTGGGTCCACACGGAGTTGTAACTGCATGTGTCCACTTCTAAAGAACCCCAGTCTGACTGGGGCATGCAGTGTGGGCCGAAGCCCACCTGCATTTCATCTGTTAGCTCTGCTGTCCAGGGCACTGCAATGGGATACATTTATGTACAGCGGGTGGGTTCCAGGGAGCCACCCATGCTGTGGGTGCACACGGAATTCCCATTGCGGAGTTGTACCTGCCTGTGACTATTTATAAAAAACCGCGGTCTGACTGGGGCATGCAGACACCTTGACAGAATGAATAGTGTGTGGCACATAGGTTCCCCATTGCTATGCCCACGTGTGCAGCTCGAGATGGAGGTGGCACAGGATTGGATTTCTCATTGCTTCTGTACAGCATTGTGGACTATCGGCCCGCCCCTTTTATGGGGGGGGGGGTCGCTGCCTAGCCATGCCAACCCTCTGCAGTGTGTGCCTGCTTTTCCTGTGGCAGACGCACTTATAAATAGACATGAGGGTGGCGTGGCATGAGGGCAGCTGAAGGCTGGGCAGGGACAATTTGGTGTACGCTGTGGACACTGTCGTGCGGGGGGGGGGGGGGGGTTGGGCAGCATGTAACCCAGGAGAAGTGGCAGCGGAGTGTCATGCAGGCAGTGATTGTGCTTTGTTGGAGGTAGTGTGGTGCTTAGCTAAGGTATGCATTGCTAATGAGGGCTTTTCAGAAGTAAAAGTTGTTGGGAGGGGGGGGGGGGCCCACTCTTGCCGGTATTGTGGCTTAATAGTGGGACCTGTGAACTTGAGATGCAGCCCAACATGTAGCCCCTCGCCTGCTCTATCCGTTGCTGTGTCGTTCCCATCCCTTTCTTGAATTGCCCAGATTTTCACACATGAAAACCTTAGCGAGCATCGGCGAAATACAAAAATGCTCGGGTCGCCCATTGACTTCAATGGGGTTCGTTACTCGAAACGAACCCTCGAGCATCGCGATAATTTCGTCCCGAGTAACGAGCACCCGAGCATTTTGGTGCTCGCTCATCTCTAGTTATCATGGCAGTTGGGGGCCTTCGGAATGCTTCATTTTGCCTTCCTTTTTAGATTGTACCTTAACCCCTTGAGTGGCGAGTTTCTTACCCCCCTGTCAGACCCACCAGGGCAGGTTTTTAAAATGGTCTAATCATTTAATTTCAACTAATTTTCATTGACCTCCAGTCTACCATCCGGACTGGAGGTGCTGCTGTATCTCTCTCTCTCCTACTTGGCTCTAATTGAATTGGGGCTCATCCCCTAATATTAGCTTAGTATTCTTAGTATTTGATACTTGGCAGGATAGTAGACTAGTTTAGACCGCCTACGCTATAGATTAGACATTTATCTATCAGGGTCTGTTATTGATTCAGCTGTTCAGTTAGTATAGGGTTCAGCTGGTCTTTGGTCTACAGTAGTATCGTTCCTATCCGCAAGTTCCTCGTATTCTTTTGGTACTAAGTAATGAGTAGGCGAGGACGTACAGTTTAAGGGCCGCCTTATGATTGTTACCTGGCGCATATATTTCTGGACTGTTTGATACCTCGTAACTTAAAGAGACGGCAGCCTCATAATTTTTGGTTACTTACACGGGTTACTATACCCATCCCTGAGATGACAATTATTTGATATTAAGGTTCCTGATGAGTCAGCTTCTGACAGAAACGCGTTGAATCAATTCATATTCGAGAACCTATCTTTATCGTTGTCCAGGTTTTCCTGTACAACATTTCCACTAGTCATCCATCTACTTCTAATCAGGGTATCTACCTAGGGTATACTACCCTTTTGCATTGGGAAATCTATGAGTTACTGACCATCATCTAGTCACTAGCCCTAAACCACTATCAGTCGGCATTTATTTACTCGGCCGCATCTTGTATCAGTGGCATCGAGTATTCAGCAGGTTTTCACTTGACTCTATTTTTAGTCACCAGTATTAGGCCTCACCGGCTCCATCACTGGTTACAATTTACTATAGGGCTTTCTCATAGAAATTCCTTTTCTTGGCTCAACATTGGGCTTAGGGTTTTGTTTTTGTATGTCAGTTTTCGTATGTGATGTCGTGTCAGTGAGTCACCAAAGGTTTTTAAGGATTGTTTATTAAAAGTTACGTTTTAGGGCATACACAGTGAATTTTTTCAAAAATGTCTTCTTCTCGTATCCTTCTGCCTCTGTGATTTCAACTAATTTTCCAGTCGCGTTCCAAGAGAGATTGTAGGGAGATTGGGGGGAAAAAAATAAATTCTGCCATTTGTTCTTTGGATTACATTACATGCAGAATCAATAGTGTGATAACATTATTCTCTGAGTCACATGATTCCAGCGATACCAAGTTTAACAGTTTTTTTATGTTTTGCTATTTTTGTACATTTAAAGCATTTTTTCTTAAATGTTTGCTTTTGTGTCGCCACATTCCAAGAGCCGTATTAATTTTATTTTCCCATTGCCAGAGCCCTAGAAGGCCTTGTTTTTTGCGGAATGAACTCTAGTCTTCAGTTATTTAATTTTTTGGAAGATGTAAAATTTTGATCGCTTTTTATTCCATTTTTTCTAGTGGCAAGATTAACAAAATCTGTAATTCTGGCATGTTTTTTATTTTTATTTTTCACTGCATTCTCTGAGCAGTATAAATAATGTATTAATGTAATTCTACAGGCCAGCACGATTATGCTAATACCAAATAGAAATAGTTTTTTCTTTTTCACGACTTTTTCACACTTAAAAAAAAAAAGTTATAAAAGTTTAAATCAACCTCCTTTTGCTATATCTATAATAAAAAACATCTAAATCATAAAAGAAAAATAAATATTTGATATCACCGCGTCAGTAAATGTCCGATCTATCAAAGTAGTGCATTATTTACCCCGCACAGTGAGCGTAGTTAAAAAAAAATAATAAAGAATGCCGCAAATAAACGTTTTCAGTCACCCTGTCTCCCAGAAAAAATGCAATAAAAAGCGATCAAAAAGTCATATGTATTCTGAATTAGCACTAACGTAACCTACAGTACATCTCCCAAAAAATGAGCCATTGCTCAAGTACGTCGACGGAAAAATAAAAAAGTTATTGCGCGGAGAAGATGCAACAGAAAATAATTGTAAAAAATTAAATGTCTTTGAAAAAAAATACAAGTACTACAAGTATCATAGTAATCGCACTGACCCATAGAATAAAGTTATCATGTCATTTTTGTTGCAGTTTGTGCGCCGTATAAACAAAACGCACTGAAAGATGGTGGAATGTCATTTTTTTTTCATTTTACTCCACTTAGAATTTTGTAAAAGTTTTTCAGTACATTTTACGGTACTTTAAATAGCACCATTGAAAAATACAACTCGCCCAGCAAAAAATAAGCCCTCATACGGTGACGTCAATGGATAAATAAAGGAGTTATGATTTTTTAAAGGGGGGGGGGGGGGGGGAGGAAAAAAATGGGGAAAAAAGAAAAAATGGGTCTGTGTCATTAAGAGGTTAAATAATTTACTAACTTGCTTCTCTGGTTCATTATGACGCAGGGATACCACATGGGTAATTTTATTTTTAATTTTTTGCAAAGTAATGGGAGACAAGTGTTTTTGTTTTTTTAATAATTTTTTTCCTTATTTTAACTTTTTTTTTGTCCCTTTAGGGGACTTCCACAGAGACCTATCAGGAGCCCCTGATCACATTCAGGGGGTACAATGGTGACAGCCCTTTACATTCTGCAGTCACAGACTGCAGCATTTAAAGAGTTAACACAGCAGAGATCGGAGGTTTTCTCTGATCTCTGCTGTAAGAGCTGGTGCCTGGCTGTCCTCCAACAGCCAAGCACCAGCTCTACCTGCCACAGAGACCATCGGCTTGCTTCTGACAAGCTGATGGTCTCTATGGCAACCTGTACACAAACCAGTGCAGGAGCTTGAATTCAGAAGCAGAAAATTGCCGGCAGATCGTCAATATCTCCCAGCTTCTGTTTTTCAAGGTCCTCCACTGGTTCTCTGTGGGTCTGTGCAGGCAGAGCACAATGCCACAGCTTATGGCAGTGTGCTCTGCAGCTCCCATAGTGATACATAGCCCGGAAATCTTCCGGGCTATATCACTATCGGCAGTGGAGCTCGTCCCGGAAAGTTTCCGGGCGTGCCACTCAAGGGGTTAATAAAAATTATATTTTAGAAAGATCCTCACTGAAATCTGTAAAGGTTCCTTGTGTATTTTAGTTGCGGATCCACATCAAAATCTACATGGAACATGTAAATTTCAGGATGGATTTTCATACGGATTTCACCCACTGGTTAAGGCCTCCCTCACACAGGTTGGCTGCACATCCAAGTGGAAGAATGTATCAAGTGGGGTACCACAGGGCTCTGTCCTAGGCCCAGTGTTGTTCAACATTTTTATAAATGATTTGGAGGAGGGAATTGATGGGAAACTGATCACATTTGCAGACGACACAAGGCTAGGTGGGATAGCTAACAGTGAGAAAGAGAGAGTACTCAAAAAAATCTATAAAAGCTTCAACAGTGGGCAGCAACTAACAGAATGGTATTTAGCAAGCAGAAATGTAAAGTCCTACATCTGGGCAAGAAAAATGAAGAAAACACATACAGAATGGGAAGAATTGCGTTAAGCTGCACATGTGAAAAAAACCTGGGTATTCTAATAGATCATAGACTGAACTTGAGTCAACAATGTGGTGCATCAGCCAAAAATGCAAAAACAATTCTGGTATGTATTAAGAGAAGCAAAGACTCTAGATCAGCAGAGGTAATTATCCCCTCTACTCTTCCTTAGTCAGACCTCATCTGGAATACTGTGTCCAGTAAAAAAAAAACTGGGATGAACTGGAACAAATTCAGAGAAGAGTTACCAAGATGGTGAGTGGTCTGCAAATCATGTCCTATGAAGAACGGTTAAAGGATCTGGGAATATTTAGCTTGGCTGAGATGAGAATTAATAGCTGTCTACAAAAATTTGAAGGGTTGTCACAGTGCAGAGGGATCAGCCCTATTCTCATTTGCACAAGGAAAGACTAGAAGCAAAGGGTCCCAGCCTCCACCTTGTGTGACCCAAGGTGCCGCGAGTTACATAGCAATGGAAAATCCATGTGTCCCCACACAATTCATTCTGTGTAGGTTTCGGATAGCTCAACACCGCAATGGGAAGTTTTTGAGTTCCTTTGGCTCACCTATGCGGTCGGTGCACAAAGATTGAATTACACGAGAAGAAATCAGAGCGCCCAAACATGGCAGAGTTTCACCCCGCCAAGGACCTCGGCCCACATTTCTACCCTAGTCAGTCAGTGTATTTGTGCCAGACAGGTAAAACACCACAATGGGAAGTCTTTGTGCACTCACAGCATAGGCGAGCACACGGAACTCAAGTATAGTATTACACATGAGGAAATCAGAGTGCCCAAACATGGCAGAGTTTCACCCTGCTAAGGGCCTCGGGCCATATTTCTGCCTTAGTCAGTCAGTGTGTTTGTGCCAGACAGGTAAAACAACGCAATGGGAAGTCTTTGTGCACCCACAGCATAGAAGAGCCCCTGGAACCCAAGGAAAGTATTACACATAAAGAAATCAGAGTGCCCAAAGAAGGCAGTTTCACCCTGCCAAGGACATCAACCTCGGCTAACACCCTCAGTAATAGTGGGCATAAAGCGGACTCGGATGCTAGTGCAGCTGTGAATGTCCCATTAATGCAGTAACTCTCCTTTTGTTTGGCCCAAACCAGTGTCTCAGATAACTATGGTAACACGAGAGAAAATACATGTTGCCCAGCGCTGATCCTCAGACCCCCAAGCAGGAGGAGGAGGTGGCATTACAAGGCCAATAAAACCATAACCGAGGTAGGACCAGCAAAAGTCTGTGTGGGAAGCACGTGAGCGGGCGCTGGATCAGGCTCCATCCCAGCCTCCACCTTGTGTGACCCAAGGTGCCGCGAATTACATAGCAATGGGAAATCCATGTGTCAACACACTATTCATTCTGTGTAGGTGTCAGATAGCTCAACATCGCAAGGGGACGTCTTTGACATCCTTGGGCTCGCCTATGCTGTCAGTGCACAAAGATGGTATTACACAGGAAGAAATCAGAGTGCCCAAACATGGCAGACTTTCACCCCGCCAAGGACCTCAGCCTCGGCCCACATTTCTGCCCTAGTCAGTCAGTCTGTATTTGTGCCAGATAGGTAAAACATTCCTGTAGCAGAAGTATAGGCAGACCCCTGTAACATTTCTGTAGCAAGAGTGTAGGCGAACCCCTGAAACATTGGTGTACCAAGAGTATAGGCGGACCCAATTAACATTTATGTAGCAAAAGTATAGACGGACCCCTGTAACATTTCTGTAGCAAAAGTATAGGCAGACCCCAGTAACATTTCTGTAGCAAAAGTATGGGCAGACCCCAGTAACATTTCTGTAGCAGAAGTATAGACGGACCCCAGTAACATTTCTGTAGTAAAAGTATAGGTGGACCCCAGTAACATTTCAGTAGCAAAATTATAGGCGAACCCCTTAAACCATTCAGTAGAAACTGCATATGTGGACCCCTATAACATTTCTGTAGCAAGAGTACAGGCAAACCCCTGTAACATTTCTGTAGCAAAAGTATAGGCGAACCCCTAAAACCATTTAGTAGAAACTGCTTAGGCGAACCCCTGAAATATTGGTGCACCAAGAGTATAGGCAGACCCCAGTAACATTTCTGTAGCAAAAGTATAGGCAGACCCCAGTAACATTTCTGTAGAAAAGTAAAGGCGGACCTCAGTAACATTTCCGTAGCAAAAGTATAGGCAGAACCTTGTAACATTTCTGTAGCAGAAGTATAGGCAGACCCCAGTAACATTTCTGTAGCAGAAGTATAGGCAGACCCCAGTAACATTTCTGTAGCAGAAATATAGGCAGACCCCAGTAAGAGTTGTGTAGCAAAAGTATAGGAAGACCCCAGTAAGATTTGTGTAGCAAAAGTATAGGCAGACCCTTGTAACATTTTTGTAGCAAAAGTATAGGTGGACCCCAGTAACATTTCAGTAGCAAAATTATAGGCGAACCCCTTAAACCATTCAGTAGAAACTGCATATGTGGACCCCTATAACATTTCTGTAGCAAGAGTACAGGCAAACCCCTGTAACATTTCTGTAGCAAAAGTATAGGCGAACCCCTAAAACCATTTAGTAGAAACTGCTTAGGCGAACCCCTGAAATATTGGTGCACCAAGAGTATAGGCAGACCCCAGTAACATTTCTGTAGCAAAAGTATAGGCAGACCCCAGTAACATTTCTGTAGAAAAGTAAAGGCGGACCTCAGTAACATTTCCGTAGCAAAAGTATAGGCAGAACCTTGTAACATTTCTGTAGCAGAAGTATAGGCAGACCCCAGTAACATTTCTGTAGCAGAAGTATAGGCAGACCCCAGTAACATTTCTGTAGCAGAAATATAGGCAGACCCCAGTAAGAGTTGTGTAGCAAAAGTATAGGAAGACCCCAGTAAGATTTGTGTAGCAAAAGTATAGGCAGACCCTTGTAACATTTTTGTAGCAAAAGTATAGGCAGACCCCTGTAACATTTCTGTAGCAAAAGTATAGATGGACCCCTGAAACATTGGTGCACCAAGAGTATAGGCAGACCCCTGTAACATTTCTGTAGCAGAAGTATAGGCAGACCCCAGTAACATTTCTGTAGCAGAAGTATAGGCAGACCCCAGTAAGATTTGTGTAGCAAAAGTATAGGCAGACCCCAGTAAGATTTGTGTAGCAAAAGTATAGGCAGACCCCAGTAAGATTTGTGTAGCAAAAGTATAGGCAGACCCTTGTAACATTTCTGTAGCAAAAGTATAGGCAGACCCTTGTAACATTTCTGTAGCAAAAGTATAGGCAGACCCCAGTAACATTTCTGTAGCAAAAGTATAGATGGACCCCTGAAACATTGGTGTACCAAGAGTATTAGCGGACCCCAGTAACATTTCTGTAGCAGAAGTATAGGCAGACCCCAGTAACATTTCTGTAGAAAAAGTATAGGCAGACCCTTGTAACATTTCTGTAGCCAAAGTATAGGCACATCCCAGTAAAATTTTTGTAGCAAAAGTATAGGCAGACCACTGTAACATTTCTGTAGCAAAAGTATAGGCAGAACCTTGTAACATTTCTGTAGCAGAAGTATAGGCAGACCCCAGTAACATTTCTGTAGCAGAAGTATAGGCAGACCCCAGTAACATTTCTGTAGCAGAAGTATAGGCAGACCCCAGTAACATTTCTGTAGCAGAAATATAGGCAGACCCCAGTAAGAGTTGTGTAGCAAAAGTATAGGAAGACCCCAGTAAGATTTGTGTAGCAAAAGTATAGGCAGACCCTTGTAACATTTTTGTAGCAAAAGTATAGGCAGACCCCTGTAACATTTCTGTAGCAAAAGTATAGATGGACCCCTGAAACATTGGTGCACCAAGAGTATAGGCAGACCCCTGTAACATTTCTGTAGCAGAAGTATAGGCAGACCCCAGTAACATTTCTGTAGCAGAAGTATAGGCAGACCCCAGTAAGATTTGTGTAGCAAAAGTATAGGCAGACCCCAGTAAGATTTGTGTAGCAAAAGTATAGGCAGACCCCAGTAAGATTTGTGTAGCAAAAGTATAGGCAGACCCTTGTAACATTTCTGTAGCAAAAGTATAGGCAGACCCTTGTAACATTTCTGTAGCAAAAGTATAGGCAGACCCCAGTAACATTTCTGTAGCAAAAGTATAGATGGACCCCTGAAACATTGGTGTACCAAGAGTATTAGCGGACCCCAGTAACATTTCTGTAGCAGAAGTATAGGCAGACCCCAGTAACATTTCTGTAGAAAAAGTATAGGCAGACCCTTGTAACATTTCTGTAGCCAAAGTATAGGCACACCCCAGTAAAATTTTTGTAGCAAAAGTATAGGCAGACCACTGTAACATTTCTGTAGCAAAAGTATAGGCGAACCCCTTAAACCATTCAGTAGAAACTGCTTAGGTGAAACCCTGAAACATTGGTGTACCAAGAGTATAGGTGGACCCCAGTAACATTTCTGTAGCAAAAGTATAGGCAAACCCCAGTAACATTTCTGTAGTAAAAGTATAAGCGGACCCCAGTAACATTTCTTTTGCAAGAGTATAGGCGAACCCCTGAAACATTGGTGTACCAAGAGTATAGACAGACCCCAGTAACATTTCTGTAGCAAAAGTATAGGCAGACCTCAGTAACAGTTCTGTAGCAAAAGTATAGGCGAACCCAGGGGCGTACCTAAAGGCTCAGGGGCCTGGGTGCAAAAGTTCAGCTTGGGCCTCCCCACCCCGGGCTTTCACCCCACACTCCCCCGTACCCATACCTAGATCATGCTGCATACACGATCTGCCCCTTGGCATAATCTTTCCAAATATGGCGCATTTCCTGAACATGAACATTTGTTTGTAGCCCCGCAGGCCACTCTCACACACACTGCTTTTTACCGCTATTAGCGCGGTGTCTTGAGCCCCGTACTAACCCCGGTACAACACTGATAGATTTTAATGAGCTTACTGAAATCTGCGCTCGAACATGGTGTTTCTATCGCTGTGATTTTCGAGAGCTGTCTGTTCTATTTTTGCATTTTCGTGGTTTTTAACACATTTCATCGCCTATCACAATGATGGGGTGCATTAAAAAGCGCTGTCAAGCGCTGTAACCTGTGTTCGAAAACGCTGCTTAAAATTCCGGTAAAAATCCCACGATTTCAAGCTGCGTTTTCTGAACACGTGTGAGAGCGGCCTTAAGGGGGGTCATGTTTTTGTTGCACTTTAGAACCACAATAAAGAAAAAACATAAAAAAAACCTGCATGCAGTATTTAAAGGCCGCGTACGTTATTAAGGAGCTGCAGACACAATTTATAACCGCATGTGGTTTTGATGCGTTTTTTAATTGTGTGTAAAGGGTGCAAATAAATACAGTAAATCCAGGGAGATGTTTAACTTCTACCAGCGATAGGCCGCCTGCAGACGACCGGGTCGGATCCGGCAGCGAGAATTCTCGCCACGGGACCCGACCCGAGCGCCTGCAGAGAGCAGCGCGTACTTACCCACGCCCCGCAGCTCTGGATCTTTCATGTGGCGGCTGCGAGCCCTGCACAGAAATAGAACATGCTGTGGTTTGTTTACCGCACGAAATTTCGCGCGGACAAACCGCAACCGTCTGCCTAAGATTGCGTTTGCTAACGCAATCCTATGGCAGCTTCCAGGGGCGGAAATTCCGCGGGAAACACATTTGATGCCATCCACAATAGGACCTGCTCACACTGCTGTTTCTAATAAAGGTCTACCACGCGGACCCGTAAATTTCGATATGAAGCTGGGGAGCCCAGAAACTTGCCTCTCTCCTAATCCTGCAGCAGCCGGCTGTGATTCACCAGGACCAGGAACTCGGCCTGCGCCCACACCCTCACTTGGATGTCCGCGTCCATGCCCACGTTCTCGACCCTTACCCCTACTCCTCATCATGGCGGATTAAGAATAGAGCAGGGCCCAAATAAATTACCCCACTGTACAGCACTGACAACGGTGGCTTAATTCACTGCACACAGGGACTTATAGATAGCGGAGGCTCTATGCTGTGACTTGAAAAAATTAACTAGCTGTCTTGCGCTGATACCTAGGGGTAATTTACCGCTCGCAGTGACTTGTAGATAATAGAGGCTGTGTGGAGTGGGAGAAGACTCTAAAGCAGTGGATAGTGCTGGTAACTGCGGCTATCTCAACCCCACCAAGGAAAGGGTATTGTGAGACGCTCTGCACAGAGGCAGAGCTAAAATACATTGCAGTGGCCCAGGAAATATTACAGTACTGTTTAGCGGTAAGACCTCTGTCTAATGCACTGCAGGCACAGAATGGTATAACTGAAGTCGTTTGCAGTAGGCTAGGAATTTAGGAAATATTGCAGAGCAATTTCACGGTGAGAGCTGGTTGTACAGCACTGCAGGCTGAGAACGCAATAACTGAAAGGCTGGGAACAGGCCTAGATGCGTAATACAAAAATTGATGCACTACTACTCCCAGCTAGCCACAACTATAATGCACACGGTCAGATGTAGCCCTAAGAAGGAGCGTTGGATTTCTTGCACGGAGGATCAGGACTGCATAGTGTATATAGCTTTCCCTATAGAAGTGGCTGCGCCCCTACACTCTGTGTCTAATGCACTGTAGACACAGAACGGTATAACTGAAGTCGTTCGCAGTAGGCTAGGAATTTAGGAAATATTGCAGAGCAATTTCACAGTGAGAGCTGGTTGTACAGCATACCAGGCTGAGAACGCAATTACTTAAAGGCTGGGAAGAGGCCTTGATGCGTAATACAAAAATTGATCTACTACTACTCCCAGCCAGCCACAACTATAATGCACACGGTCAGATGTAGCACTAAGAAGGACCGTTGGGGTTCTTGAAGACAGGAGCCTACTCCAACACTTTCCCTATATAAGCAGCTCTTTCCCTAAACTCTGCATAATACACTGCAGACTGAGAACGCTATAGTTGAAATGGCCTGCACAGCCAGAGATGCTTAAAAAAAGAAAATTGGTGTACTACTGCTCCCAGCCAGCCACAACAGTAATGCACACTATGAAGAGTAGCCCTAAGAAGGACCGTAGGGGTTCTTGAAGACAGGATCCTACTCTAACACTTTCCCTATATCAGCAGCAGCACTTTCCCTAACCTCTCTGCCAGCATGTGTCTGAGGTGAGCCACGGGCGGGACCAGTTTAAGTACTCAGCGGGTCATAGGGCTGGCACGTCACAGCAGGAAGTGGTAATGCCTTTCCTGCATGTCTATTGGCTAGAAAATGGTGCTAAACATGCGGGGAAGGAAGTGCAATTGACTCGAGTACCGCGTGGTGTTCGTCTCGAGTAACGAGCATCCCGAGTACCCTAATGCTCGAACGAGCAGCAAGCTCGGACGAGTGTGCTCGCTCATCTCTAAACACAATCCTGATAGGGGTTTTCTATAGGTCACCAAAAGCAACAGAAGAAACATAAAACTTATTATTAACCCCTTAGTGACCAAGCCTGTTTGCGCCTTAATGACCAGGCCAAATTTTGCAAATCTGACATGTGTCACTTTAACATGGAAAAACACTAGAAAGGTTTTGCATATCCAAGCGATTCTGACATTGTTTTTTCGCCACGTTGTACTTCATTTAGGCGGAAAAAATAGACCGATAGAATTTGTGTTTATTTATTAAAAGCGCCAAAATTGGGAAAATTTTGAAAAAATCGTCATTTTTTCACATTTCCAACTGCAATATCTTAAATATGTGCAAACATAATATAGAAATTTTTGCTAAGATTTATATTTCCACACGTTTACATTATTTTGGGTGCACATTGGAAAAACTTTCGTTTTTTTTTTAACCATTTAGGAGACGTACAAATTTAACATTACTTTTTAGCATTTTGAGGAACACTTTGTTTTCCTACACCAAGCCAAGATTGGAAAGGCTCATGAGTGTCAGAATAATAGATACCCCCACAAATGACCCCATTTTAAAAACTACACCCCTTAGTTCACTGAGGGGTGTTATGAGTATTTTGACCACACAGTTTTTTTTCAAGAATTAATTCAATTTAGAGGAGAAAAAGTAAAATTTCATATTTTTGCAATTCTATCATTTTAAAGACATATTTTTTTCCTATAGTTTACATGAAAATGAGGATTTACACCCCAAAATGGATACCCCTGTTTCTCCCGTGTTCAGAAATATACCCATTGTGGCCCTAATATTATATCTGAGTCCACAACGGGGCCCAAAACGAAAGGAGTAGTCAGTGTCTTTCAGAACAGAAATTTTGCTTGAAGTCCTTTTAGACCCCATAGCACACATGTAGAGTTCTTGAGTGCCCAAAACCATAGAAAACCCCCACAAATGACCCCATTTTGAAAACTATACCCCTTAAGAAATTTATCTAGGGGTGTACAGCATATTTTGACCTAACAGTTTTTGAATGAATTTAAGTCAAGCAAAAGGAAAAAATTTGGATTTTCGTTTTTTTGGCAATTCTGTCATTTTAAAAACAGCTTTTTTTGTACAGCACACATATGAATGAAGACTTGCACCCAAAAATGGATACCCCTGTTTGTCCCGTGTTCAGAGACATACCCATTGTGGCCCTAATCTTATGTCTGGATGCACAACAGGGCCCAAAATGAAAGGAGTAGTCAGTGGCTTTCAGAACATAGATTTTGCTTGAAGTCCTTTTAGGCCCCATTGCCCACTTGTAGAGTTCTTGAGCGCCCAAAACCATAGAGAACCCCCACAAATTACCCCATTTTGAAAACTAGACCCCTTAACGAATTTATCTAGGGGTGTACAATTTTTGAATAGATCTAAGCAAAGCAGTAAGAAAAAATTACGATTTTCATTTTTTGGGCTATTGTGTCAATTTAAAAACAGTTTTTTTTGTACAGCACACATATAAATGACGACTTTCACCCCAAAACGGATACCCCTGTTTGTCCCGTGTTCAAAAACATACCCATTGTAATAGACTTACAGGACACATGGCTAGGCCTACAATGAAAGGAATACCCGTTGGATTTCAGGGTACAACTGAATAAATTCCAGGCCCCATTGCCCACTTATTGAGCCATTGAGCGGCCAAAACTATAAAGAACCCCCACAAATGACCCCATTTTGAAAACTAGACCCCTTTACAAATTCATCTAGGGGTGTACTGCGTATTTTAACCCCACAGTATTTGAATGAATCTAAGCAAAGCAGAAGGAAAACGTTACGATATTCAATTTTTTTGGCAATTTAAAAACTGTTTTTTTGTACAGTGTACATAGGAATGAAGACGTTCACCCCCAAATGGATACCCCCGTTTGTCCCGTGTTCAGAAACAGACCCATTGTGATCCTAATTTACTTACAGGACCCATGGCAAGGCCTATAAAGGAGGGAACACCTGTTGGATTTCAGGGCACAACTGAATAAATACCAGGCTCCATTGCTTATATGTACAGAATAAAAATAGACTCCCTAAAAATTCCCCCCCCCCCACACACACTCTGCGCCCTTTTTGGCGTTCGCAAATCTTAGATAAAAGTAATAATGTGAACTGTGTGGTATTTCCGAAGACAGGGGTAATTACGGAGGCTGGTTGGAATGGGCCCATGGGGCAATAAAACCGGTATCCCCCTCCTCTCATGCTTTTTGGGGGTCATTTCTTGACCTCAGTAGCTGGTATGGGGTGTAAAAAGTGGCGTTCCATGAGTCTCCGTAAGCTTGATGAGGTGCGGCGGTCACACATAGAAGGCGCTCAACAAGCTGCTCCTAGAACTGCAGGAAGGCGAGCGTTCCTGGGGCTTCTTGTAAAATACGTATCACAGGTAGCGGTCTGAACAGCGCCGGGCTCACACAGCCGTAGGCGGAATCTGTTTGCGGAGGCCCGCAGCGGATCCCAGCTGTGAGCCCGGCTGTGACCCTGCGTACGGCCGAATAATGTACTGCGCAGAACTGCCTACTCACACAGGCGGTCATGCGCAGGACACTTTTTTTTGTTTGCATTTCCCGCACTGTCGCTTAGCGATGACGCGGGTACCAGCAGCCCGTATACAACGTAGTGGCGTATGGGCAGCGGGTATATCCGCGACCATGGAGCACAATGGGCTCTATGTTGCGGATATCCGCAGTAAAATAGAACCTGCTGCGTTCTCTTTTCTGCGAGTGGATTACACAATTCCGACCCACTAATGTGAGCGGAATTGTGTAATCCAATGCGATTGATCTGCGTATTACCGAGGATCAGACGCATGCGGAATCCGTAATTCCTATCCGGTCATGGAGACCGGCCAAAGGTAGATCTCTACCTTTTTATCACGTGACCGGGGACCGCTCAACGAGGCCACCCGTCACTGCTCCAGGCTCTCGGCCACCGTTGGTCGCTGGGAGTAAGGAGATTTTAAGTTTCCTGGGCTCCCCGACTCCTGCGCATGTGTCCGGTGTTTTGCTGGCGGTCGCATGTGCAGAATCCGGGTAAGTTCACGGATGAGGATCGCGTCGGGGTGCAAATACGGAGGCCTCCGGTAAAAAGTTTCATCTCCTCTCACCGATCGCATCGGTGAGGGGAGATGAAACTTCAAATTTTTTTTTAAACTTTTACGTGATCGCCATTATCCAATGTATAATGGCGAACACGTGACCAGGAACCGCTCACCGCGGCTCCCCGTGAAATCTCCAGGCTCTTGGCTCAGTTTTGTAGCCAGGAGCAGGGAGATTTTCAATTATCCAGGCAATCCACAGCTTTTGCGCATGCGTCCGCCATTTTGGCGACGGGCGTGTGCGCAGAAGCTGGGGTAAGGTCCGCGGATAAATCTGGGGGCCTTATGTGTGTACTTTCATCCTCCCTCACGGATATGATCCGTGAGGGGAGATGAAACGTATGCTTTTTAAACTTTTTTTTTTACTTTTTAAAACTTTTTTAACTTTTTTTTTTTAACTTTTTCACACTTTTTTAAAAACTTTACATGATCACTGTGATCCACTGGATGACAGTGATCATGTCCCCAGTGACATCCCTCTGCTCTTGGCTACACATGGCAGCCAGGAGCAGAGGGATTTTGAATTTCCTGGGGTTCGAGCCCCTCTGTGCACGCGCCCGATGTCAATCATCGGGCGCGCATGCGCAGAGGGGGACTTCGGGTCCCGGACCATCGGGGAGGACTTAGGTGAGTATTTTCACCTCCCCTCATGGATCCGATCCATGAGGGGAGGTGAAACTAGCACTTTTTTTTTACTTTTTAAACTTTGCGGAGCATGGAGCTGTCACGTCCATAGCCCACGGGGCTTTATTCTCTGTAGGACGCATGTTTTTACGTCCTCAGAGAATAAAGCCCACTTGGGCAGGACGTAAAAACACTATGGCCCGGTCGTTAAGGGGTTAAGGTAAATAGAAGGTGTGTCAAACCGCAATGAAGCAATTATTATGGGGGTCCTTAATTATCCGGATAAATTATGGGAAGACGAAACCTGCAAATCTCACAAGGGTGATAAGTTTTTGAGAACAATTAAAGACAACTGCCTTTCCAAACTTGTGTGGGAGCCAACTAGAGGGAGGGCCACTCTGGACTTATTATTAACTAAAAAAACCGGACCAAATCCTGGGGGTACAGGTTGATGGGCACTTGGGAAATAGTGACCACAATATAATTAATTTCCAGCTGTCATTCAATAAGAAGCCTTATCAGGAAGCAACAAAAAAACTAAACTTTAGTAAAGCAAAATTTAATCAGCTTAGAACTACTATCGATAACATTAATTGGGACAGCATGGAACCCCCTGCTAAATATTGCATGCCTAACACAGAAGTGCAAAACCAGTTAAAGAGGATTAAAGTCGATAAATCACGGGGCCGAGATGGAATACATCCAAGGATTCTACGAGAACTAAGTGACATGATAGCTAGACTGCTATTTCTTATATTTATGGACACTATATAGACTGGTGTTGTACCACTGGATTGGCGCATTGCCAGTGTGGTTCCAATATACAAAAAGGGTTCAAAAGAGAGCCTGGTGATTACAGGCTGATAAGTCTCACTTCAATAATTGGAAACATATTTGAGGGGTTTATGAGCAATGCCATCCTAGAATACCTCAAGGAAAATAACAGTATAACCCCTCATCAGCATGGGTTCAAGAGGGGTCGATCATGTCAGACCAATTTGATTAGCTTCTACAATGAAGTAATTTCTAGGCTGGACCTGGGAGAGTCTATTGATCTTGTATATCTGGAGTTCTCTAAAGCATTTGACACCTTGCCGCATAATAGGCTGATATATAAAATGAGACAGCTCAGTCTGGGTGAAAATGCGTGTATCTGGGTAAAGAACTGTCTCAGAGATAGAGAACAGAGGGTAGTAATAAATGGATCAAACTCTGATTGGGCCACTATTGCTAGTGGGGTGCCATAGGGTTCAGTATTAGGCCCCATTCTGTTCAATATATTTATCAATGACCTGATAGAGGGACTGCAGAGTAAAATATCAAAATTTGCAGGTGATACAAAATTATATAAGACAATTAATACAACGGAGGACAATGTGCGGCTACAATAGGACCTAGAGAAGCTGGAGGCTTGGGTAGAAAAATGGCAAATGAAGTTCAATGTTGATAAATGTAAGGTTATGCACATGGGCAGGCAAAACAGATGTCACACATGCACACTAAATGGGGTACTGCTAGGGAAAAGTGATATGGAAAAAGACCTGGGGGTACTAGTGGACTTTAGATTTAACTGGAGCAATCAATGCCAGTCAGTTGCTGCAAAAGCAAAGAAAGTCTTGGGGTGCATTAAAAGAGGTATAAGGGTCAAGGACGAGAACATTATTCTTCCACTATATAAGGCACTTCTCAGCCCCACATGGAATACTGTATACAGTTCTGGACACCAGTGCTCAAGAAAGATGTTGCAGCACTTGGGAGGGTTCAAAGAAGGGTGACTAAGTTAATAAACGGAATGAAAGGACTAGAATACCCAGAGAGGTTATCAAAGTTGGGATTATTTACCCTGGAAAATTGATGGTTAAGAGGCAATCAAATAACTATGTATAAATACATTAGGGGACAATACAAGGATCTCTCCCATGATCTGTTTATACCCAGGACTGCGACGATAACAAGGGGGCATCAACCACGTCTAGAAGAAAGCAGGTTTCATCACAAAAATAGAAGGGGGTTCTTTACTGTAAGAGTAGCGAGACTGTGGAAATCTCTGCCTGAGGACGTGGTGATGGCAAAATTCATAGAAAAATTTAAACAGGGACTAGATGTCTTTCTAGAATGCTATGATATTACAGGATACAAACATTAGGTGACCAGCGGGTTTGATGATCTCAAATGTTGATCCAGGGATTACTCTGGCTGCCATTATGGAGTGAGGAAGGAATTGCCTTTCCCTGGACCAACAAGAAAGGGGTTGAAACAGGCTCAACTAGATGGACATTGTCTTCATTCAGCCTAACATACTGTTACTATTCGAGTCATGTCACGCTTTCAGCAGCGCTGAAACCGCTGCCCAGTCATTTCAACGGGTGACACAGGGCTGAAAATGGCCAAAGATAGAACATGCATTGCTGTCAAAGTGGAGTATTCAAGATGCTGCATTTTGACCCTTGTGTGAACTGCGCTATTGAAATGAATGGGAGCGCTGTACAGCGTTTAGTGCAGTGCTGAATAGGCAGCGCTAAACACTGCACTAAAATGTCTGTGTCAAGGAGGCCTTAAAGAGCTACAATCTGCACTGAGAATCTACAGTAAAAATTGACTTGCTGAGAATTTAAAATCCACACCACAAGTTAATTTACACTGTAGATTTTTTTTTAGCAACCGGTGAACAAGATTTCACAAAATTCCATGCAATTTGCTGTTGTAAAACCCCACAGAATTTCAGCTGAACATCCAGGCCCTTGGTATTGATGTTAGATGGTATAAGAGAAGAGAACTACAACTCTCAACACTTCCCTGGCTATAAGATCTCACTCAAAAATCAATCATAGGACCTCCAGTTTCCACTACCAAGCTCCACCCACTCATTACATCATCATAGGTGCTTCAGCTAAACTGCCTAGCAACACAGTTACAATGCTGACCTCTGTTACTTCTGACATCATAAAAAAATCTTATTCACTTAGCATCTACACTACAGGTCTTCTCTTCTTCTGTGTTCTGTGCTGCCCACCTTCCCATTGGATGCTGCTGCTTGAGGCAGGGGGCTCAGCTTGCCTCATTGATGGAATGCCCCTGTCCATAATCTCCAATATGCTGTTGTTTTTTCTCTTTATTCGAGAGATAGTGATAGAATAGCACCACCTAAGAACAAGAAAATTGGATCTTCCCCTCTGCAGTCAGCCAAAAATAGACTCACCAAGTTAAGAGTGAAGCTAGATGCTAACACCGCCCTGCACTTTCACATCATTCAACTGTGCGTCCTAAGGACATAGATATATTTAAAATTGGGACATACAGCAGGCTTCCATGGACAGCACCCCAAATCCTTGATTGTTTCACTGAATCTGGGATGGCTGGGAGTTGTGTAGTAATGCTCTGGGGACTTAGTGGAGGCACCGAAAAACGAGGCCTAAGTGCGTTTATCAGCTCTGTAGGGATAGGGTGAGGAAAAAAATGGACTCGAGTAAAAATATAACATGTAAGATAGAAGCAGGGAAAAATTAAAACTCCAAATCAAGCTCCAAAATTAACTTAGACCCCAGACGAGAAACTAAAATTGACCATTTTGCTACCAGGGGCTTTTGGACATTTGCATCTTTGATAGCCAGGACAATTTTCACACTTTTCAATGGAACAAGCAAAACCTCAATTGCAAAATAAAATAAAAAATAAATTAAAAAATAAATTTAAAAAAAATCACATTTCCACATACCATATATTTTCTGAAAGTAGATACCTAACATATTGTGAAAATTCCACTTATCACTTACATACAGGCACCTTCATGCAATTTTGCATCAAAGTGTAGTGGTCCAGCAGGTCCTTCAGAAAAGTCACATCAAGACCTACCCTGTTACGCCTATTTATGCACTTGCCTTTGGCATAGAAGGTGCCATACATTGGAGAAACCGTTTCTCCACCTCTTCTAAGCCTGGAGTTTGGTTCTGGCATTAGCTGGCTGCCTATTGGCAAATTGTCAAGTTCAGAGTGATTGGAACAAAGTCAAGGGCGGGAAGAATTCAAAGAGAGCCCCCATGCAGAATGGGAGGAAAGAAGAAAAGTGTGGAAACTGCAAGAAAATATGAAAGGGGGAGGAGAGGGAGTGAAAGAAGGCAGGAGGCAATTGGAGTTAGGTATTGAAGGAGAGAGGTTGTGAGAGAGTTGGCTGCAGCAAGGCGTTTTGAAGAAGGAGGAGGTGTTCCTGCAGAAAGAAAGCAATATTATCATCAGTCTTCCCGAGGTGTTCCACAGCAGAGAGGAGAGAGTATCAAGGTCGATCTTCCACTAAAACAGTGAATCTAAAGCTACCTGGTGAACGCAAAGCCAGGATTAGTCTAGCGACCACCTTACATTCTACTTCACCTACCCTCTGTTTAAATCTACTCATTTTGTCAGCTAGAGAAACTAGTGGAGAATTGTCTTCAGTTCAGCTTCAGTGAAAGGAAAGGAGAGAGTGTTAAAGTCAATTGCTATTCAAATCAGTATTGCTGTTGTCTTATCATCGAACTCAATTCACTGCATACTGCTATTTCTGACTGTTTTATCACCAAGTGCTGCATTGAAAGTGTTGTGTGTTCTACTGTACAAATATCAGTTTAGTAAATTTGTGAACGCTCATATTACTACACAAGCTACTGGACTCGTCTCTATTATTTCATCGGCATTCCATCCCAAAGGTCCAGTTCGGAGTACTGGCATCACCCGTGACAAAACAGGCCTTCTTGCTAAGCGTACCATGGTTATTAATTTTTTTTGATACTGTGCGACAGCTGAGCAGGGCATTGTTATCGCCACTGTCAGAGCCACCTGTGACAACCGTTCTACAAACCTCATGGTCTCCCCCACTTTGGCTCACTTAGCTTGGCCATTGCATAACCACCCCTTTGACGTCCTACGAACAGGATAGTTCCTTCTGTGCCGCATATCTGTGGTTGCACTAATGAAAATCCGAATAGCAACCACCAATATCTTAAAAAATTCAAAAAAAAAGGAAAATCTGTATTTCAAAATGCCAGTTTATGAAAATAACCCCGCTGGCAACCTGCCAGTCATAGCAAATGCTCCAGTAGTTCCTCCAGTTGTTGTAGCGCCTGCAGATGCAGCCCCTGTAACTTCCAACACCTCTTGTGTTACGCCGCTAGCCATGTCATACTGTCTAGGAGCGTTGATCAGGTGCTAAGAGAGCAATTTATTGAGGGCTCATTAAATGAGACTCTCAGGAGCCAACTAAAGATCTTGTCAGTGCAGCACCCCAAAAGCATATTTTTTAGAGTTCAAGGAGTTTGCTATTACTATTCTGGGTCCAGAGCTTCAGACCATTGAGGGGGAAGAGTCTAAGACTAGGATGAATCTCTTGGGTGACAAAAGCTTGTCCCGCCCTCATAAGCGTGACATCTACAGACAGGCCAAGCAATCCAGCGACGATATGTCTGCCCCACTGCTGTAAATGCAGACAGATGGCAGAGCTGACTCATTGTGTTGCTGCACTAGAAAAGTATGTGAACTTGAAAGCCCATGTCCAGTGCCTCAGCCTTCACTACCCGAGCACCAGTTACCACAGGGACCACCTTGGCTGGCCAGAAGTTAGCCATGCCCCTCGTGTCCATTTTGTAAACATTGCCACCAGTACAGACACAAAGTAAATTCATGCTTTCTTTTAAACGGGCAACCCCTGTGTCCTCTACCCTGCTACAACAAGACAGTCAGACATTCAGCGAGTTGCAGGAACATTTGTTACCAGGAGCCGTCTCTAGAGGCATCTTATGTAAGTCTATGGACCCTGAGTTGCAACAGTTGTGGAGAGGACAAACACTTGGCCCACACACCCCGAAAGGGATTTCTAAGTATGCAGACCACCATCCGGAAGTCACTTTATATGTGGACGGTATGCCCCTACTTGTTTTGATTGATACCGGTTCGCAAGTAACTATGATCCGGAAATGCGACTTTTAAAGTTTTGGTCCCCTTAAGTCCTCAGCTAACCGCCAAAACAATTAATCAATGTTGTGGCGAGTAACGGTCTACCCGTACCAATCGTTGGGTATTGGGAACCCACGGTTGAAGCTGGGAAAGCTGAGCTACACCACCAAGGAATTCTGGTAGTAGACGTGCCAGATAAAAACACACCAATTATTACGCAGGGTATGAACATATGCGGAAATGTTAGAAGCTCTGCAGAGTCGTATACCCACAGCATCCCAGGCTCAGCATTTCACATTGGGTACATATTGGGATGTATCCTGCTGACTTTGAAAGCAACAGATTTATATTTACATGCTGGTACATTGCATTCTCAGCATTTTTAACATGTCATGGTGATATCAGAAGTTATGACTGATAGAGGTCCAGGGGCTGAGACCTCCATATTTTGCAGAAAAAAATAATTGGGCAGAAGCGCTCAGCTAAGCATTGTGCCTGTTTGGCTGTCATTGCGAGCAGTGTACAGACTTCATAGGTTCCTAGCAAAGAGATAGAAACAGACCAATGGCGCAGTGCTCAGATGAGTCCTTCTGTCCATTTGTTCTAGAGATCGGTGGGGGCCTCAGGATCTAGACCCCCACATATCAAAACTTCTGACACTTTACTTCGTTATATTTTAAAATATTGCTTATATCTGAAACAAACATCCAAAACAAATTATTTTGTAAGTGTGATGTATCCCAGTAAATTATTGTCAATTACTACAAATAAATACATTTTCCTAACAATAAGCTATTTAACAAGCTGTATCTTGTAGTCTGTGACAGGGGCAAAACTAGAAAAATCTGGGCAACACTACCTTTATGTAGGCCCCATAGCAGCTACTAAGGCAGCTACCTTAGCCGTTCCACCTCTGGATTGAGGCATGCATGAACAGATTTAGAAGAGGTATTTCCAGCATAAATGTAAATGCACAAATCTACTAGGTGTACTGTGAAAATTTTAAATTATGTGTGTTAAAAGTGCACAAAAATTCCAGAATTAAAATAATTGCTTGTGAATAAATAGAGACCTGAACATGCCTTAACACAGCAAACACATCTGGCAATGCACAAGCTAAGAAGAAAGACTACAGTTGAAGCGATTGCTATTGTGCAATAAGTTAAACGTGGTTTACATCTACATTCTAACTTGTTTACTTCTGCTAGCTCAAATGACTGAGTGTATATATTGTGTAAGTAAATATGTCAGCCCTAACCATTCCCACATTATATCCTGCAGGAGTAATTTTATGACCAGATTCTTTTTTTTTTGTAAACTACTTACTGCATTAGTGAATGATCTAAAAGATAAAAAGATAATCTTTTAAAACACCAACACGTGCATACTCATTTAAAAGGTAGCACCAACCTATCAGTGTTTTTCTTCCCTATCCATACATTGTAGCACTAGCCAAACTATATGGGTTGCACAGTCACGGTTTTGGCAGAACCGCAAATTTAATAAACAAAGCTGTAATGGCACAACCATTCTTTAGGTCCTACATAGCAAAACAAAAGGGGTCGCAACTTGAATATTCAATTCTAAGTGCAAAATTAAGTGACCACCTATGTTATGTAACTTCTTGGTGTTGTCATGGAATAAGAGGATGGAACAGGATTCCAGAGGTGAACAACTGGCTATGTTGTGGTGCCGTCAGCAAAGATTTGGATTCCTAGAACATTACTAAATTACCTATATGATGGACTGCTTGCTACAGATGGATTGCACCTTACAAAAACAGGTAAGCACATTTTTGGTGGACGCCTTGCTTCAATCATTAGGAGAGCTTTAAACTAGAACAATATGGCAAGGAAAGTGAAAAGCCAGGTAAAAATATACAGCTAAATAACACATTTGAGAACCTCGCTATTAGAAGTGGAAAGAAAGAACAAAGACAAAAAATTCAGGAGGCGACTAGAGGAGTGAGAGACCCGGATCACAAACTAAAATCTTTTTATACAAATGCACAGAGCATGGGAAACAAACAAGGAGAATTGGAGCTCCTAACACAGGAAGAGAAATATGATGGCATAGGCATCACGGAAACTTGGTGGAATACACATAATTGGAATACAAGGCTTGAAGGATACAACTTATTTATAAGAAACAGACCAAAAAAAGGGGAGGAGGTATTGCGTTGTATGTTAGGAAAACATTCATCTCCACAGAGATTCAAGCTTCAGAGCATGGGAGTTCTGTAGAAACTGTTTGGGTAAGAATACAAGGAGAGAACAACAGAAAGGACACCATTGTATGCATTTACTATAGGCCACATGGACAAGCAGAAGATATTGATGAACTCTTTCTACATCAGATGGCCAAGCTCTCCAAAAACCATGACATAGTGATTACAAGAGATTTTAACTATCCAGACATTTGTTGGGAATCTCTCTCAGGTAAAAGTAATGGATCCAACAAATTCTTATCCGCTCTTGCTGACAACTTTATCTTCCAAAAGGTTGAAGAGAAAAGAAGGGGATCTGCTATCTTGGACCTAATTCATACCAACAGGGAGGAAATGGCTGAGGAAGTAAGGGTGGCTGGGTCCTTAGGAAGCAGTGATCATGCTATCCTTAAATTTTGGATAAAAAGGGGAGGAAGACCTGAGAAAATGCAGACCTCAAGGTTGGATTTCAGAAAGGCAGATTTTAATGAACTCAGAAAAAGGGTAGGAAGAATCTAATAGCTGGATGTTCTTAAGGACAGAAATGTCCAAGAAGGTTGGGAAATATTGCGAAATGAGATTCTCAAAGCACAATTGTTAACAATTCCTAAAATAAGGAAGTATGGGAAGCATTTACAGAAACCAGCATTTTAAGGGTACAAAGCAAGAATAGCAGGGGTGGCACATTCTGTAGAGGGACATTGGTACATGCAGCCTGAGGAGAATCTATCTCCCCTTTGTGTATATACTGAGAATATAACTGACCTTTATGGGCATATACTAAGGAGAATCTACCTCACCTCTATGTGTATATATTGAGAATATAACAGACTTCTGTGTGTATATACTGAGAATAATCTAAATGACCTCTGTGTGCATATACTGTAAGGCTGTAAAGTACACAAGTAAGAGGCCATGGACTGCAGGCATGGAGCAGGCCTTTGAGATTAAGGGTCCCTTTAGATGGGACAAATGTCAGGCAAAGGATGCCTGACGCTTGTCCCTGTGTGTCCTCACTCCCAAGCGGCCAGCAGGGTGGCTGCCGGAGATTTCTCTCCTCTTGTTCCCCCGACCCTCTCCATTGACTTAACATAGGGGCCGTTCATTACTCAACGGCCGCTATTTACACTGAACGATGAGCTATCAGCTCATTGTCCATCCTTTATGCTGCATAAACGATGGACGATAAGCTGATCGCTCATCGTTCAGTTTATATAGTCGCCGTTCAGTATTGAATGGCCCTTATGTTGTGTCAATGGAGAGGGGCGGCAGAGCATTAGGAGAAAAATCTCCTCCAGCCTCCCCGATGTGAGCTAGTGATACTAGCTCCAGTGCAGGTGCACAGGAGCTAGTATGTGCGGGGACGAGTGTTGGACATCATTTGCCTGACATTCGTCCCATCTAAAAGGGCCTTAAGAAGGGACTGCAACCTCAAGTCTAGGGGAATATTTGAATAAAAATGGGTGCTACTTTTAAGGGTAAAAAGTAAGGAGGGGTGGCACATTCTGCAACGGGACATCAGTACATGCAGGACCTGTGATGATGTCACTGTTATGTGATCAGTCACCTAAGTGAGAGGAGTCCGGAGGTCACATGACTAGAGGTTGAGCAGTGTGTGCAAGACTCTGCTGCTTTTGATCCCTGTTGTATGAAGAATGTATGTTAGCAGAGTTGCATGTGATGTACATGTAGCAGTGCTGTGTGTGTGATGTGCATGTAGCAGAGCTGTGCGGCACACTACACCACCACAAACACTGGTGGTATATAATTTCCTAATAATTACTAAAATACTATATATATATATATATATATATTAGAGGTGAGCGAGCCTACTCGGCCACGCCCCTTTTTCGCCCAAGCACCGCGATTTGAGTACTTCCGCACTCGGGCAAAACGATTTGGGGGGCGCCGTGGGTGAGTGGGGGGTTGCAGCGGGGAAAGGGGGGGGGAGAGGGAGAGGGCTCCCCCTGTTCCCCGTTGCTACCCCCCGCGCCGCCATGCCTCCCCCAGCCCCCCCGCATCTTTTCACCCAAGTACTGAAGTACTCGAAAATCGCGGTGCTCGATCGAGTAAATACTCAAAACGAGTAGATTCGCTCATCTCTAATATTTATTTATATGGTGAAAGCCCTCACTGACTGACTGACTTACTAACTGATGGCCACTAATTTTCTAACTTCCCGATGTTGTACAAAGTTGAAATTTGGCACGACCATTCTTTAGGTTTTAAATAGAGATGAGCGAGCCTACTCGCTAAAGCATACAACCCATGTACTGTTCAGGAGACCAGTTTCAGTACATCCTGATCAGATGTGAGAGTATCACACAGGCATATCCCAAGACAGAAACTAGTAGAATGGCATGAGGTGTAGAGTTGACAGCGCAGGTGCCTTTATTTGTTTGTTATTTACTGCCTTGGATCTTTGGGTCCAGATTCCTTATTTGGATCGTGCACCATTGGCCGGGCTTTGCCCTGTGTTTTTTCCTGGTTGTGCTGCTATCCATATAGCTTCGTTCTATAGTATCCTGTGGACCCTGATAGCGAGCACCCATGACGTCTTTGGACTTATCTATACATCTGGAAGAGGGACCTCCAGATACCTCAGCCCCTTTTGCTTATAGCATTGAAGATGCGGACCGAATATTGTCTGGAACAGAGTCGAATTCTTTGTTCCTGAATGATCCGAATATCAAAACCATACAACGTAACTGTGAGTCTGTAAACCGGAAATTGATTTCCTTGAGATTGCATGCAATTATGTTACTGGAGTATTACTCCGCAAAGCGCATCCCCAGAGGACTCAGACCCCACATTCAGCCAACGCTTATGGCACATGATGCTGTATAGGATTTATCAACATCACGAACAACTACGCCTTCGATTTAATTCTGCTGAATTTAGAATTTTTGCAGAAAGAAATTGCTGTCTATCCAGAGGCTGTTAAGAAGGCAGAAATGGAATTGGAGGGACTAATGAGAAAGGAACATTGGAGAGTGTATAAAACTAAATTGGATGATTCATTAACCAAATTCAAGTCTGATTTGGAGGCCACTAAACGCAATAAATGGCTGAAAGATCTTAATGACTATCAAAGCGGGTTTGTGTTCAGCTGGCAGAATCCCAAAAGAAAATCAAGTTCCTCTAAAGGAATAATCCATCAGAGGGGTAGAAACAAAACAAGCAGCCGTAGAGGTTTCACATGCTATTCCCCTTCATTTACATCCGATTCAGCTGATGACTCTGCTCGTGATGAACATGGTACAGGTGATAGAGCCTCCTTCTCCACTTCCTCTGTCTCTTTTTTAGAGTCTCGTCCACCTACGAGGGGCAGAAGGCCGTATCAACATGCAGGAGGTCATCGACGAGGAGCCGAGGCCGGAAGCACCGTCGTACCAACCATGGAGAACAGGAGGATCCTTGCATGATCGAGCAGCAAGATGCTGAGACTGTGTCTTACTTATCTTTAGTCATTAATATATCTTCTAGGACATTATCCGATACGGAACTGGGTGCTCTTTCAAAAGGACTCATGTTTTGTCCCAGGTCTGGTCCTGACTGGTTTAGGATCTACTTCGATTGTAAACGTTTTTTCGTCACCTGAACTTAAAATGTTTTTTCTCTGATACAACAAACCTTTCTACACATAGTAGTGGGGCTGTTGGCCCTGAGGGCTGTTTCACCTCTAGAGAGTTTGATTTACAGACAAAAAGCTCATTTAATCCAGCAACTGAGGATGCAGCTGTTATGGTTTACAGTAATTTGGTCAGTAATGATATAAAAAAATTTAAAAATTCAATGAGAAGTAACAAAAGGTCCAATCTTAGTAGATGTGAACAAGCAGCATTGAAAGCATTGAGCCATGACCCCACCATTACCATCAGACCAGCTGATAAAGGGGGAGGGGTGGTGGTCATGGATACAACCAGTTATCACCAAGAAATCCTTATGCAACTTAGTGATTTAGAGGTGTACGAACTATTGAGTATAGATCCCACTATATAGTATCATATGCAATTAAAACTAGATCTTGATGAGGCTCGGTTCAATGGGATAATAGATACCAAATTGGCATCCTTTTTGTCCTAAATTCCCGATTGTGCCGATTTTGTATACCCTACCAAAAGTCCATAAAAACCTACAGAATCCACTGGGCCGGCCTATAATTTCTGGTAGAGGCTCCCTGTTCTCAAACGCTTCCAAATTTTTGGATAAAGTGCTGAAACCTCATGTTGAGGACAGTAAATCATACATACGTGATACAACTTCGTTTTTGAACAGGTTGCAAGGAGTAGAAATTAAGGATGACTACATCTTGGGTTCATTCGATGTCGTATCCCTTTACACTATTATTGAACACCAACAGGGATTGGACTCTGTCAGATGGCATTTGATGAAATCTGGATTGACGAACTATCAGCTTAACTTTATCTTGAGTCTTTTGGAGGACATATTATGTAAAAATGTCTTCATGTACAATGGTGACCTGTACAGACAACGATGCTGGACCGCTATGGGGTCAAATATGACCCCTAGTGACGCTAATCTATTCTTGGCGTACATTGAAGAGGCACACATCTATACCTCCCAAGCCTGGACCTTTGTCCAGGCTTGGTGGAGGTATATAGATGATGTGTTCTTCATATGGTCAGAGACGGAGGATGACCTTAAGAAATTTCCCTCTGAGTTAAATGCCATACTGCCTTGTTTGAAATTCACGATCTCCTATTTTCACACCGAAATTGAATTTCTGGATGTGAAGGTGATCAAAAATAATAATAAATTGATCACTGACCTGTACCGTAACCCACGGACAAAAATAATGTACTGAACTATTCCAGCTTTAACCCTCCGGGTACTCTTAATTCACTTCCGTGGAGCCAGATGCTCCAGGTGAGAAGAGTTGTGAGGAGTTTGCCGAACCAAGGCTCAATGAGATGGCTAATAGATTCCTTGAACGTGGGTACCCAAGGGATGTTGTACATCAATATAAACGGCTAGCACATGAAAAATCGAGAGAGGAGCTATTGTGTTCTAAAAGAGTATCTAAGTCCTAGAATCGTGTTCTATTTGTCACGACTTTCTGCACAATGAGTCCAACAATTTCTAATATATTGAAGAGACATTGGCGTATTTTGTCTATTAATCACCCTGATATTCGTGAGTTTCATGAATTCCCACTGATGTCCTACCGCAGGGGTTCCAATATTCGGGACAAAGTAGTACGCACTGGCAGATCAGTTCCCACAGATTCACCTGATTCTCTTCTTCCCTTTAAAAAGGGATGATTTCCATGCATGGGATGTGCATCTTGTGGGAATCTCCTCAAAGGGGATAGTTTCACACCCCCCCGGACAGGCCGCAAGTTTAAAATCAGGGGACATTTTACGTGTCGGTCATCATTCGTAATCTATCTCATTGTTTGCCCCTGTGGCTTGTTTTATATAGGAGAGACAACAATGGAGATACGTCAGCGTATCTCCGAACATAAAAGTACAGTGCGCACAAAAAACAAAGATGCACCGGTTGCCAAACATTTTGTTGAAGCTGGCCACTCTGGGAGCCAGCTACGCTACCGTATAATTGATGAGGTATGGGAGTTGCCCAGAGGTGGTGATCGTGAGGGTAAATTAAAATTTCTCGAACTAAAATGGATCCACGAACTCAACACATTAACACCTGAGGGACTCAATTTAGAGTACAATGTTGCATCCTTTGTTTGATTTGACAGATTTAGTTATGTCCTGTTGAACATTAATCTGCTTACAATTTTCTTTATGGTTTGATTATTGTGCAATAATATGATATTTGGATCATTTTCGTATTGTTTTTATATCGTCTTATTTTTGTTTTTGTTTTTATTATAGGGATTGAGATTTGGACTAGGAACATGCAGCAAGCTTGGATTCCACATTTATGGATACACATATATTGATTTTTTTGGTATTTTATTATTTTTGTCTTTGGTGATTTTTTCTGAATAAAACAGTTTAGCAAAAATTAATAGTATTGCGTCCATATGAACGTTTTTTGTGAAATAATGATGGTGCCAGTACGATAATACATGACATCTATCTATGGGCTTATTGATGGGTGTTTATATATCTTGTGGGTTTTACTCTATTTACATATTTTTATCTAACAGTGGCTTAATAAGGGATCTTGGAGTTTGACTGTTGTTGCCATTTAATTATGGTTATACTTTATACTTCAAAAAAATTTCTTTATATTTTGTCCTATGTGTCTGTTTTGGACATATAAGTAGTTTATATGCCCACTATCTTAGCATGACCATTAGAATGTTTGGCGCTATAAGTGCGTTGGTTCTATATACTATCGGGGATTTTCTTTATATGGCTCAGTCCTCTAGCTGAATTGGTCTGGTTAGAAGCCTTTCGCAAGTGCAGTACATGGCAGGTGCCGTGTATGAGTAAGGGCAGAGCCCGTGATGTGTGCTTGAGGCGGGGCTAGCTCCTGTCATAATATGGGCGTGGCTACACATGTGCAGTGGTTTTTCCACACTGTAAACTGGTGTGGGCACATCGCTGAATGGCTGAGCCTCTAGACATGCTCTGATACATCAGGGAGACGCCGTAAGTAATGGGACACAGCAGGCGAAAGAGTTGTCATTTATATACGTACAGGTACCTTTATTTGTTTATTTCTTTTATTATCATCAACTGTGCTGCATGTTTCGGGACCAATCTCATCCAACAGGTTTGGTAACTTTTGTGTTTAAGTGTTTATTCATTGGTTGTTTGTAGAGATGAGCAAGCACCAAAATATTCGGGTGCTTGTTCGAGTAACGAACCCCATTGAAGTCAATGGGCGACTCGAGCATTTTTTGTATATGACCGATGCTCGCTAAGGTTTTCATTTGTGCAAATCTGCAAAACCTACGAAAGTGATGTAAACGACACAGAAACGGATAGGGCAGGCGGGGGGGGGGGGGGGTATAACATGCAGGGCTGCATCTCAGGTTCCCAGGTCTCACTATTAAGCCACAATAGCGGCAAGAGTGGGCCCCCCTCCTCCCCCTTCCCCTAACAATTTTTACTTCCGACAAACCCTCATTAGCAAGGCACACCCTAGCTAAGCACCACACTACCTCCAACCAAGCACAATCACTGCCTGCGGGACACACTGCTGCCTCTTCTCCTGGGTTAGATGCTGCCCAACCCCCCCACAAGTGCCCCTGCGCAGCCCTCAGCTGCCCACATGCTACACGCTGGCCTCATAGCCACACCACCCTCATGTCTATTTATAAGTGTGTCTGCCATGAGGAGGAATGGGAGGCACACACTGCAGAGGGTTGGCAGGGCCAGGCAGTGACCCTCTTTGAAAGTGTGGGCAATAGCCCACAATGCTGTTGAGAATTGATAATAGATTGACGTTCCATTTTAATTCCAATCCTTTGCCACCTCCGTCAGGAGCTGCAAACGTGGGCATAAAGGGGAGTCCGCTGCCAGCCCAGCACTTGTACACATCTCCACAATGCAGCAATACTCGGTGTAGGAAGTATGTGAGCGGGCCCTGGGTCAGCCTCTGTCCCAGCAAACACCCTGAGTGGCCCAAGGTGCTGCGAATGACATAGCAATTGGGACTCCATGTGTCCAAACACTACTCATTCTGTTTGAGTGTCGGATACCTCATTGACAACGCAAGGGGTAAACCATCTGCACTCTGCACCCTACCCAAGTCTGTCAGTGTTTTGGGGACAGACAGGTAAAACACCTCAATGGGAAGTCTGTGTGCACCCACAGCATGGGTGGCCTCCAGGAACACACAGACGGTAAAGAAAGAAATCCCATTGCAGTGCCCCGGATAGCTGCGGTTGTGTGAGAGGAAATACATGTTGGCTACGGCCCACACGCCATGCCCTAGACATTCTGTTTTTTTCTCTCAAAGTGCCAGGCAGGTACAACTTTGCTATGGCAAGTCTGTGTGCACCGGCAGCATGGGTGGCTTGCAGGAACACACAGACGGTACAGAAAGAAATCCCACTGCAGTGCCCTTGATAGCTGCGGTTACATGAGAGGAAATACATGTTGGCTGCGGCCCACACGCCATGCCCTAGTCAATCTGGGTTGTTTTTCAGGCCAGATAGGTAGAACACCGCGATGGGAAGACTCAGTGCACCCCTGTAATATTCCGGTAGCAAAGGTATAAGCTGACCCCAGTAACAGTTATTTGGCAGAAGTCTAGGGAGACCCCAGTAACATTTCTGTAGTAACAGTATAGAAAGACCCCAGTAACATTTCATTAGCAGAAGTATAGGCAGACCCCTGTAACATCTATGTAGCAGCAGTATTGGCAGACCCCTGTAACATTTGTGTAGCAGCAGTATTGTAGACCCCTGTAACATTTTTGTAGCAGCAGTATAGGCAGACCCCAGTACCATTTCTGTAGAAGTAAAGGCAGACCTCAGTAACATGTCTGTCGCCGCTGTATAAGCAGACCCATGTAACATTTATGTAGCAGAAGCATAGGCAGACCCCAGTACTATTTTTGTAGCAGAAGTATACGTAGACCCCAGTAACATTAACGTGGCAGAAGTATAGACAGACCCCACTAACATTTCTGTAGTAACAGTATAGGCAGATCCCAGTAACATTTCTGTAGCAGAAGTATAGGCAGACCGCTGTAACATTAACGTGGCAGCAGTATAGGCAGACCCCAGTAACATCCTTGTGGCAGCAGTATAGGAAGACCCCAGTAACTTTCTTGTAGCAGAAGTATAGGCAGGCAGACCCCAGTAAAATTTCTGTAGTAATAGTATAGGCCAACCTCTGAAACATTGGAATACCATGAGCAAAGGCCGGAAAAATTAGTTGGATAAGAGTGTAGGCGTGGGCCCCAAAAATTAGTGTACCCAGAGTACAAATGTACCTCTGAAAAATTTAACAAACGAGAGGGCAGGTGAAACCCATAAACATTTTTTTAAAGATACAGCTCACTGTTGCTTAATTTGTAACAGAGCCTGGAGGCAGCCCTGTTGAAAAAATTGGTTCATGTTACAGTCTCAATACTTTTGAAACTTAGAAAAATTGTAAAAACATTGGTAGATGTAGATAAGCCTTTTGGGCCGCAGAAAAATTGGCCGTGCAGCGCGATGACATGTTGCTTCTGAAGGAGGAGTAGCAGGAGGAGGACTAATGTCAGAGACAGATTGACAAAGCTAAATGCCCCGTTTTACCGGTGACAGAGAAGAGAGCTTTTATCTGCGGTTGCAGCGAAAAGAATCTTTAGGTTCTGCTGCTCTCCGCCGGTGGAGAAGAGAAGTCTGGGGAAATCCAGGCTTTGTTCATCTTTATGAATGTAAGCATGTCGGCACTGACAGTTGACAGACGGCTACGCTTGTCCGTGATGATTCCCCCAGCTGCACTAAACACCCTCTCTGACAAGACGCTAGTAGCAGGGCAAGCCAGCACCTCCAGGGCATACAGCGCAAGTTCATGCCACGTGTCCTGCTTTGACACCCAAAAGTTGTATGGAGCAGAGGCATCATGGAGGACAGTGGTACGATCGGCTGCGTACTCCGTCACCATCTTTTTACAGTGCTCCCTCCGACTCAGCCTTGACTGGGGAGCCATAAAGCTGGCAAAGGCCTTGGAGAGTGTTCCCCTGCCTGCGCTGAACATGCTGCCTGATCTCCGCGCCTCCCCTGCTACTTGGCCCTCGGAACTGCGCCTTCTGCCACTAGCGCTATCAGATAGGAAGTTTACCATCAGTTTGTCCACCAGGGCCCTGTGGTATTGCATCACTCTCAAACCCCTTTCCTCTTCGGGAATGAGAGTGGAAAGGTTCTCCTTATACCGGGGGTCGAGAAGGGTGTACACCCAGTAATCCGTAGTGGCCAGAATGCGTGTAACGCGAGGGTCACGAGAAAGGCAGCCTAACATGAAGTCAGCCATGTATGCCAGGGTGTCAGTACGCAAGACATGGCTGTCCTCACTAGGAAGATCACTTTCAGGATCCTCCTCCTCCTCCTCGTCCACAGGCCATACACGCTGAACAGATGGGAGGCAAGCAGCATGGGTACCCTCTGCACGGGGGCCCAGCTGTCTCTTCCCCCTCCTCCTCCTCGTCCTCTAAAGCGCGCTGAGATATAGACATGAGGGTGCTCTGACTATCAAGCGACATACTCTCTTACCCCGTCTCCTGTTCCGACCGCAAAGAGTCAGCCTTTATGCTTTGCAGCGAACTTCTCAGCAGGCATAGCAGAGGAATGGTGACGCTAATGATTGCAGCATCACCGCTCACCATATGGGTAGACTCCTCAAAGTTTCCTAGGACCTGGCAGATGTCTGCCATCCAGGCCTACTCCTTGGTAAAGAATTGTGGAGGCTGACTCCACTACGCCGCCCATGTTGGAGTTGGTATTCCACTATTGCTCTACGCTGCTCATATAGCCTGGCCAACATGTGGAGCGTAGAATTCCACCATGTGAGCACGTCGCACAGCAGCCTGTGCTCTGGCAGATTAAACCGATGTTGTAGGGTCCGCAGGGTGGCAGCGTCCGTGGTGGACTTGTGGAAATGTGCACAGATGCGGCGCACCTTGCCGAGCAGGTCTGACAAGTGCGGGTAGTTTTTCAGAAACCGCTGAACCACCAGATTGAAGACGTGGACCAGGCATGGCATGTGTGTGAGGCTTACGAGCTGCAGAGCCGCCACCAGGTTACGACTGTTGTCACACACAACCATGCCCGGTTGGAGGCTCAGCGGCGAAAGCCAGAGGTCGGTCTGCTCAGTCAGACCCTGCAACAGCTCGGGGGCCGTGTGCCTCGTCACCTAGGCTGAGTAGTTTCAGCACGGCCTGCTGACGCTTGCCCACCGCTGTGCTGCCGCACCGACTGCTGGCGACGTGCTGCTCACATTTCTTGAGAGGTAGAGGTTGTGTAGGAGGAGGAGGGGGAGGGTTTAGAGGAAGTGGAATAGACCACTGCAGATACCCGAACTGAGGAAGGACCTCCTATTCTGGGTGTGGGTAGGACGTGTGCGGTCCCAGGCTCTGACTCGGTCCCAGCCTCCACCAAATTCACCCAGTGTGTCGGCAGGGAGATATAGTGGCCCTGCCCGCCAGTACTTGTCCACGTGTCCGTGGTTAAGTGGACCTTCCCAGTAACCGCGTTGGTGAGGGCACGATTTATGTTGCGGGAGACGTGCTGGTGTAGGGCTGGGACGGCACACCGGGAAAAATAGTGGCGACTGGGGACCGAGTAGCGTGGGACCGCTGCGGCTATCATGCTTTTGAAAGCCTCTGTTTCCACAAGCCTGTACGGCAGCATCTCCAGGCTGATGAATTTGGCAATGTGCACGTTTAAACCTTGAGCGTGCTGGTGTGTGGCGGTGTATTTGCGCTTGCACTCCAAGGCTTGCGCTAGCGACAGCTGGATGCTGCGCTGAGAGACATTGCTGGATGGGGCCGAGGACAGCGAAGTCACACACATTGTCTGCTAATAACAAGGTAAATATACATATAAATACCTATACTTCATACCAGTCAAAACATGTTAAAAAAATTCAAATTACAAAAGGGGAAATATACAGCAAAAAAAAATAAAAAATCACGGCCATATTCTTACCGATATGCTGATACAAGGTGGCAGGCACATAAACCACATAACCCCCAACATACAAAGTGCCAGACTGCTAAATAGAGGAGCATGTGAGGACACTGATGAGTCAGCCACTCACAAACCCTTGTTATATTGAGAGCTGTGGCTGTTTAGTGTTTGTCTTAGTGTTTAAATAATAGATTAGTTGGCTGTTTTCAGAACTCCTATAACAGTTAATGGAAAGTTGTGGATATACCATAAATGTCGAATATGGAAATACCCCTTTAAAACCTACACAGAACAGCTTCATGTCTATGCATATACCCAATGCATTTTGGGAAGCGTGAAGATGCGAGTGGAAAGATTGCTGGGTTTAGCTACTGAGGAGGACATTGTCAGACCCCAGTTTGGAGCTCCAGGAAGATAAGTTTTACACTTAGTAGCATCTTATAGATCACTATAATTCTTGAAGTTTGGATGTGAATATTAATTGACAACATGGAAGGGGTGAGTAGCCATATGATGAGCTGCAATGTATGCTATATGTTTATAGACCTATCAGAGGAAAAGCCAAACTTCACCTGCCAGAAATGCAAGCTTGTATTTCTATTGGAGGAAAAGGTGCAAAGTCTTTAGAAGAGAATAGCTACATTGAAACTCATTAAGGAACAGGAGTATTTCCTTGACAGAGCAGAAGTACCTTTTAAGAATGCTGAAGGAAAAAAATGGTCAGTGTACCTAAAGCAGCTAAGAAATGGAAGCATGTGACCCAAAGAAGTAGAAGGCTCAGTAGTCATTCAGCACCCATACTGCTCAGGAACCAGTACCAGGTTCTCACGCAGGAGAACAATTAAGTAATCAAGAAATGACTTTGCTCACTAAGAACTGTGTATGCAGTACACAGAATTCTCTTGGATGGAGAAAAAGAAGTGTTGCTGTGAAGAATAAGAGAAAAGTGCTGGTTGTGGGGGAATTCCCTATTGAGAGGAACAGAGGCAGCTGTTTACAGGCCTGACATAACCTCAGGAGAGGTGTGCTGTCTTCCAGGTGCACAAATCAAATGTGTGTCTGACAGGCTATCAAGACTCCTCTGTCCTACAGGCCAATTCCCATTCCTTCTGACACATGTAGGGACAAATGACCCTTTAAAAAATACCTTGCAACTATCTACAGAGACTTTGAAGACCTAGACCAGAAGGTGAAGGAACTAGCAGCAGAGGTGGTCTTCTCATTCATCCGCCCAATGGATGGCCATGGAACAGAATTCCAGAAGTGTACAACTGGCTACGTCGATGGTACCTTTGTAGGCATTTACTATAGGCTGCCTGGACAAGCATGAGGTATGGATAAACTCTTTCTACATCACATGGTCAAGTTCTCAAAAAAACAAAACACCACATAATGATCTACACTATGTGTGAAACTACACTGCTTAGTACTGGTACTGTTTTTAAGAGTGTGCTACAGTAAGAAGGGATAATAGTATATCCTCTCTGTGTGCTGTGAATGAGGGGTCTGAAGATTCGGGTGCCGGCACGGAGCGGGGAGCTGCAGGGGAGAGCGGGGAGGAACGGAGGTAAGATCTTTCACTCCCTCTCTCCCGCCCGCTCTCCCCTGCTCCCCGCTGCAACTCAACTGTCAGCCGCAGCGGCACCCGAATCTTCAGACCCGAGCACAGCGATACTCGGATAAAGCACATTACTCGAGCGAGTAGTGCTTTTCCGAGTACGCTCGCTCATCTCTAGTCAATACCCATTAGCTGAAGGAGAACTAATAAATAGGAAACTGGTGACATATATTTCATATGCAAGTTATATAATGAACAAAAATAGTATTCGGCTACACACACAGCAGTTTATTCTGAAAAGGCACCTGAAATGATGGATAATCTTTCATTCTTGCGTTCATATAACTAACACATATATAGAATTTTATTCACGTACAAACTATTTCTTGGTCACACTGGAAAAGCCTCACGTCTGAAATACTGTTACCATTGTAAGATTAGATACAGTGTATAATATTTCTGGTTTTCAGTCTTCAATTACACGATCATTTCTTTTTTTTGCATGTCTGAATCCTCTCACAGATCCATGCCCAAAGCAGATAGCAGACGGCACGCTTTAAAAGATGAAAACACTATAAATTAATTTTAATGATCAAATAGCAGCATGTCAAATTTAATTTTGTTTTGCAATTTTAAGTGACAATGTGACTTATATCAAAATAGAAAATGCACTCTTTGTAAGAAAAACAAAAACAACAAAAAAAGTGAGCTAGGAGTTGTCATTTTGCTGAAAAACAAATGATGGGAGCTGTGGTGTGATTAGATGAACGGTCTTGTCATTGGAGGCCCTAAAAGTGGTTACCCCTTGGTCTATTCTTCTGCTTGTTGATCACTAGATGCCTCTACAACACAATCAATAAGATTTTGCCCCATTACCAGAGTTTGAGACGGGGCACATTATTGGAATGCAAGAAGTTGGATCGTCGTATCAACAAATTGCCCACTAAGTTTTCATGTGCATTTCTTCTGCTAAAAATCTGTTTGCCATTACTCTTAGCGCTGAAATTTTTTCAAACAGAAAATCCTGACACAACATCTGCAGTATAGTCGCCTTTTGTGAACATACCCTAAAGCTTGCTTCACTCTTGTTGTCCAAACAATAGTGGTGCAGAGGGGCCAATTGCTGTCATGGGATCCATCATATCAGTACAGTCACATAAATAAGCTTCTATCTCAAGCTTAATTAACCCCTTGAGTGGCAAGCCCGGAAATTTTCCGGGACGAGCTCCACTGCCAATAGTGATATAGCCCGGAAGATTTCCGGGCTATGTATCGCTATGGGAGCTGCACAGACCCACACAGAGCAGTTCAGGATTTTGAAATAAGAACCTGAGAGATACTGCCGATCTGCCGGCAATCTCCCATTAGAGGACAGCCAGGCACCAGCTCTTACAGCAGAGATCAGAGAAAACCTCAGATCTCTGCTGTGTTAACCCCTTACATACTGCAGTCTATGTGACTGCAGCATGTAAAGGGCTGTCACCATCGGACCCCCTGATCACATTCAGGGGGTCCTGATGGATCTCTGTGGAAGTCCCCTAAAGGGGGAAAAAAAAAGTTTAAAAAAAGTTAAATTATTTAAAAAATAAAAAACAAAAAACACTTGTCTCCCTTTACTTTGCAAAAAACTAAAACTAAAATTACACATGTGGTATCCCTGCGTCATAATGACACAGAGAAGGAAGTTAGTACATTATTTAACCCCTTAATGACACCGCTCCTTTTTTTCTTTTTTCCCTATTTCTTTTTTTCCTCCCACTGTTTAAAAAATTATAACCCCTTTATTTATCCATCGACATAGCTGCATGAGGGCTTGATTTTTGCTGGATGAGTTGGATTTTTCAATGGTGCTATTTAAAGGACCATATAATGTACTGAAAAACTTTTACAAAATTTTAAGTGGAGTAAAATGAAAAAAAAAAAAAGACATTCCGCCATATTTCAGTGCGTTTTGTTTCTACGGCACACAAACTGCAACATAAACGACATGATAACTTTATTCTACGGGTCGGTAGGATTACTACGATACCCAACTTGTATATTTTTTTTTTTGCTGTAGTACTTGTATTTTTTTTCAAAGACATTTAATTTTTTAAAATTATTTTCTGCTGCATCTTCTGCCGCAATAATTTTTTACATTTTTCCATCAACGTACTTGAGCTAGGGCTCATTTTTTGCGGGATGTCCTGTAGTTTATTTTAGTACTAACTTAGAATACATGAGACTTTTTGATTGTTTTTTATTGCATTTTTCTGGGGGACAGGGTGACTGAAAAAGTGCATTTGTGGCGTTATTTTTTTTTCGAACTACGTTCACTGTACTGGGTACATAATGCACTACTTTGATAGATCAGTCATTTACGGACACTGTGATACCAAATATGTATCTTTCTTTATGATTTAGAAATTTTATCATAGATACGGCAAAAGGAAGGTTGATTTTAACTTTTTATTACTTTTTTTTTTTTTTTTAAGTGTGAAAAAGTCGTGAAAAAAAAAATCATTACAATTTGGTATTGGCATAATCGTACTGGACTGTAGAATTACTTCAATACATTATTTACACTGCTCAGAGAATGCAGTGGAAAATAAAAATAAAAAACATGCTAGAATTACAGATTTTACATGTTCCAAAAAAATTAGATAAATGAAGACTAGAGTTTATCCTGCAAAAAACAAGGCCTTCTAGAGCTCTGGTAATGGGAAAATAACATTAATACGGCTCTTGGAATGCGGCGACACAAAAGGGAGTGAATTTCTTACCGAAAATTCCTTTTTCCTGAGTCATCCTGACGGCAGACATGGAGGTTGCACCTTGACCTCGTAGGGACAGGAAGCAAGAGACTTTAAAAGGCTCCTCCCGTCTCCCATTCACCAGTGTCTTCTAACTTACTTACATGGACATGTCGCGGTTAACCAAGGAAGATATTTATTTGCTCCGAAAAAAAATAACATGGTTAGTTTCATTTGAACATAAACAATAAGAGGGTAGCTTACCCGGACATAACACAAGATAATATGCACAAATTTTCCGCATAAAAGGAAATGTCCAACATAGGAGCCTCTGGGCTACTGGTTCGTGCCCGCATAAACGTTTATATAAACGTGTGAATTTTTGGGAGGGAAATACGTGCCGTCAGGATGACTCAGGAAAAAGGAATTTTCGGTAAGAAATTCACTCCCTTTTCCAGGCGTCATCCTGACGGCAGACATGGAGTATACCAGATTAACTCTTTAGGGAGGGACCACTGCCTGCAGGACCTCTCTCCCGAAAGAGAGAGATCGGAGGAGAGGTCCGCAATCGGCCTGTAATGTTTTGCGAATGTGTGCAGGTTGGACCATGTGGCTGCCTTACAGATTTGGTCCGGCGTCGCCATAGCCCCCTCTGCCCAGGAGCAGGATACTGCCCTGGTAGAATGGGCCTTGAGTCCTTCCGGGATAGCGCTGTTGCAGGACGAGTAGGCCTGCTGGATGGTGGATTTTATCCGGTGGCTAAGGGGTCTCCTAGAAGCCGCTCTTCCTCTGCCTGGCCCCTGAAATTGAACAAAAGACAGTCAGCCTTCCTAAAAGGATAATGTCTGCTCTGGGTAGCATAGGATGGCCTTCCTTGCATCCAGGCTATGGTAGTCTCTTTCCCTATCGTTTTGGGGATTTTGACAGAAGGATGGGAGAATAATTTCTTGCTGTCTGTGGAATTTTGAGGCTACCTTTGGAAGAAAAACGGGGGTCTGTTTTTTTCTATGACCCTATTGTCCTGGCTTAATAGGTAAGACATCTTACAAGATAGGGCCTGGAGCTCGCTTCCGTGCCTTGCTGCTGTGATAGCTACTAGGAACACAGTTTTAAACGTGAGGAACCTAATTGGAATCTGATCGATAGGTTGAGGGGGTCTTTGCAGAGGCTTTGGAGAACTAGGTTCAGGTCCCATGGGGGGGGGGGGGGGGGACTGTACTACGGCTAACTGACCGCATTCTTTCTGCCGCTTTCATGAACCTGCGGATCAGTCTATGATCTGCCCAAGGTTGGTCTAGAATGGCTGAGAGCGCTGCTACCTGTACTTCCAGGGTTCCTGGTCTCAGGTTCTTATCTGGAGGAAGTCCAAAATCTCCGCCACCAAAGTGTCAGGATTGGAGACCTCAAGCCCCCTCCAGGAGGAGAATTTTTCCCCGATCTTATTATAAGTAGCTGAGGTTACAGGTTTTCGGGACTTGCGTAGAGTCGCGATAACTCTGGAGGACAGACCTTGTCTTAGCGTCTGTTCCTCAATATCCACACTGCGAGGTTCAGTCTCTCTAGGTTGGGGCACAGAACTAGGCCCTGCGCTAGAAGGTCCTTCCTGGATGGAAGGCGGATTGGCTCCGAGATGGCGAGCTTTAGGAGCACCGGAAACCATGCCCTTTTTTCCCCAGTGTTGGGTGATCAGGATCAGCGTGATGTTGCTCTGCTGGACCTTCTGAAGAACTCTCGGGATCAGGGGTATGGGGAAGGGGGAAGGCGTATGCCAGACTGAAATCCCAACTATGGGAAAAGGCGTCCAACCCCTCGGACTTGTCCCTCGGATCTAGGGAAAAATAGGCGGGACACTCTGAATTTTTGCTGCTCGCAAACAGATCCACCTGTGGACTGCCCCAGGTTTCTGTAATGAGACGAAATTCCTCTTGATTCAGAGACCATTCCCTGGGGTCTAGGCCTCTTTGACTTAGAAAGTCGTCTGTCAGGATCTGAGATCCTTTGAGATGGACCGCTGTCAGGGACTGTACCGTGGACTCGGCCCATCGGAAAATCCAGGCTGTTAATTTCAGCAGGTGGAAGTTTCTGGTGCCTCCTTGGTGGTGAATAAGTGAAACGGAGGTCCCGTTATCCGAGAAGATCTTAACATGCTCCCAGATGGCCCTAAGCTCTCTGAAATGTGAGGTCTAGGCACGCAATGTCGGACCCCATTTGCCCTGGAGCAAACGCTGCCCCACTTGCGCTCCCCAGCCAGGCTGGCTTGCGTTGGTGACTACGGAGATGAAGGGCTCTGTCACCCATGGGGACTCCGCTTCTAGGTTGCCAGTTGACCGCCACCAGCAGAGGGACGTTGTGACCGCTGATGACACGGGCATTCTGCGGTCCAGAGAGGTTGTTGCCCCGTCCCAGTTGCCCAGGGTGGCTCTCTGTAGCGTCCTTGGGTGAGCCCGTGGGGGCCGGGAAAGCTCAATAGTCTGCCCCCTATCTGGTACTTGCCTACAGGGGAAGGGGTTGTTTTTGTCTTACTCCTGCCTCCTTTGGGGTAGGACCAGCACCCCGTCTTTCCTTTGCCTCGGTATGGCTTGAAGGATGGCTGAGGTTTGTGGGGAAATCCCGTTCTTGCTTGGTCCGGGAAACTGTGGGTCCTGTCGGTAGCTCTTTTTAGGATCTCCTCCAAGTCCGCGCCAAACATGTGCTGGCCATGAAACCGAGATGTTACACGGCCTTCCTTTGGAAGCCATATCTGCTTTCCATGTTTTCAGGCAGACCGCCTGTTGCTGATCTAAGTAGAGGCATGCATTCCAGTAACGCATCTCTAGGGGCCTTCTGTTTACTCTGGTCGTCGAGTTCCCCCAATTAGAGGAACATCGACCTCGCCACAGAAGTCGCTGCGATATTGGATTTCAGCGTATAGGCCGTTGTTTGCCAGCTCGTTTCATCAAGGCATCAACCCTGTCCATCAGGTCTTTAAGATGAGGAGTCCTTGAATGGCAGGGCTGTCTTTTGGCCATTATGGCCACCTGTGCCTGATGCCGCGCGCGACCGCGCCGGCCTGCCTGGAGGAGAGAGGCATCTGAGCCTGTGGCCCGCCGCTCTCCCCAGCTGAAAACAACTGCGCCGAGCTGTGGCAGGGGAAGGAGGGGACGCAAGGACCTCTGGTCCGCCGCTCCGACGGTGAACCCTGGGCGGTCAGACCTGTGGCCCGCCGTGCTCCCGGACCGCGCGTAGATGCTCACGTCTTTCTCCGCAAAGCGGAGTCCCTGTTTATATTCGCGGGACAAATAGAGGTGTTTGTCCGCGCAGCGCACTCATCCCTGATTACTTTCTTCAGGGTATCATTAACCGGAAACACTGTGCGGTTCCTTGGTCTGAGCCCGCCGGACATGTCGTCCTGTACGGACCTTTGCTCGACCACATCCTCGACCTTCATCGTATCCCTGACTGCTTTGATCGGGTCCACCGATGAGAAATAGTACTTTTTATTCTCATCCCTGGCATCAGGGGGACGGTCAAAGAGTTCGCCATTTGACAAGTCGCGCAGGGATTGCTCAAACTCTGAGCTCGTTAGCGGTATGTGGCTCGCCCTTTTAGCGGCCCTTCCTTCCCGCTGAGCTGGGGGGGGAGACTGGAAATTGATGCCCGGACCTCCTCTCTAACCAGGGATCTAATATCTTCCCTGAATGCGGCCTGTTCATCCGTAAGGATCTTGGAGGTACAATCGGGGCATAGCGGCTTTTTTTTTTTTTTTAAAGACACAGAGCGCCTTTTCTGTGTTTTTTTCTTTAGGTCCTGTTTAGACCGAGTGGACTGCAGAATATACATGCATGCACATAAGGGAAAACGGCCCATACAATGGTAAATCCCTGAGCATAACATTCCTGCAACAAGTAACACTTACAGTTTGCAGGGCTTCCATCTCTGGTTGCTTTGTAGTCATGATGCAGAAACGCAGACAGAACCAGATTAGACAGATGAATCCTTCTCTGAAGGTGTGCTGTCAGTGGAAGCTTGTCGGGGGGTCTCCATTTTCAAATATCCCGCTGTTCCGGGTCAGCTGGCGGCGTCTGACGTCACCGCGTCACGCCGCGTCATTGGCTCCGCCCCCCGACGCCGCGCGGCCGCGCCGGCATGCCTGGAGGAGAGAGGCATCTGAGCCTGTGGCCCGCCGCTCTCCCCGGCTGAAACAACTCCGAACTGGAAGAGGAAGGAGGGGACTCAAGGACCTCTGGTCCGCTGCTCCGACCACTGCGGTGGTGAACCCCGGGCGGTCAGACCTGTGGCCCGCCGTGCTCCCGGACCGCGCTGACTCTCCGGAGGGGAGGTAAACGGGGAAGCAGCCCTGTGGACCGTCAGCCCCGCTTGTCAGCAAGATTCCTCTTGGGAAGGTGAGAGGGGAAGCGGCCCTGTGGACCGTCAATCCCGGTTGTTATCCTGCAGCTCCCTGGAGGGAGCTCCTCTTGCATGTCCCTGTAGGGACAGGAAGCACTGGTGAATGGGAGACGGGAGGAGCCTTTTAAAGTCTCTTGCTTCCTGTCCCTACGAGGTCAAGGTGCAACCTCCATGTCTGCCGTCAGGATGACGCCTGGAAAAGCAAACCTTTAAGAAAAAAAATATTTTAAATGTACAAAAATAGCAAAACCTAAAAAAAACTGTATAAGCTCGGTATTGCTGGAATCGTGCTAAGAGAATAACGTTATCACGTTATTTATTCTGCACGCTTAATACCGTAAAAATGAAATCCAAAAAACAAAATGGCAGAATTTTTTTTTTCCCCCCAATCTCCCTACAAATCTTTTTACAAAAGTTATGCAATACATTATATATACCCCAAAATGATGCCATCAAAAAGTACAACTTGTCCCGCAAAAAACAAGCCCTCGTATGGCTGTGTCAATGGAAAAATGAAAAAGTTATCGCTCTTGGAACGCGACTGGAAAATGAGTTGAAATGAAACGATTAGACCATTTAAAAAAATCTGCCCTGGTTAGTCTGACAGGGTGGTAAGAAACCCGCCACTCAAGGGGTTAAAGCAGAGTCCCATTGAGTGGCCAGATATGGCGATAAGCCCTAATTTGCACAAAATGTGTATGGCTTTTAAATTAAGTTACCATACTTAAAGGGGTTGTCCCGCGCCGAAACGGGTTTTTTTTTTTTTAACCCCCCCCCCCCCCCGTTCGGCGCGAGACAACCCCGATGCAGGGGTTAAAAAAACAACCCGCACAGCGCTTACCTGAATCCCGGCGGTCCGGCGTCTTCATACTCACCTGCTGAAGATGGCCGCCGGGATCCTCTGTCTCCGTGGACCGCAGGGCTTCTGTGCGGTCCATTGCCGATTCCAGCCTCCTGATTGGCTGGAATCGGCACGTGACGGGGCGGAGCTACACGGAGCCGGCATTCTGCACGAGCGGCCCCATAGAAGACTGCAGAAGACCCGGACTGCGCAAGCGCGGCTAATTTGGCCATCGGAGGCCGAAAATTAGTCGGCTCCATGGGAACGAGGACGCTAGCAACGGAGCAGGTAAGTATAAAACTTTTTATAACTTCTGTATGGCTCATAATTAACCCCTTCCCGCTCCTGGACGTACCTGGTACGTCATGGCAGCCTGGTACTTCCCGCAACATGACGTACCTGGTACGTCCTGGAGATAGCGCGGGATCACATAAGATCCCGCGCTATCCCGCAGCGGGAGCCGGCTGTCAGTCACAGCCGGCGTCCCGCTCCAACAGCGGGGGGACATCGGAGATGCGCCCGCCGCTGTTAACCCCTTCCCTGCCGCGATCTAAGTAGATCGCGGCAGGGAAGGAGTTCACAGAGGGATCGCGATCCCTGTGTGTCTCCGGCCGGAACTCGCGATGTTATCGCGAGAGCCCGGCCTGTCACCATGGCAACAGGACGCCAGACACTGGCGTCCTGTATTGCCTGTGCCTATAATCGCTGTATAAGCGATAAGGCATGGCAGAGCAGTAGCTTTGCCATGCCTTATGACAGCGATCATAGGCACAGTGATGTAAGTCCCTCAGAGGGACTCAAATAGTATAAAAAAAAGAAAAGAAAAGTGTAAAAAAAAGAAAAATGTAAAAAAAAAAAAATGTAAAAAACCCCTTTTTTATGCTTTTTCTAATATTAGCATAAAAAAAGGGAAAAAAAAACTAAAACCCCACATATTGGGTATTGACGCGTCCGTAACGACGTGTACAAAAAGTTGAACACGCTTTTTATTTTGTACGACAAAAAGCGTAAAAAAAACCGCTAAAAAACAGAGGCAAAATGCTAATTTTTAGCATTTTGCCTCACAAAAAATGCAATAAAAGTGATCAAAAATACCATACATTTCCCAAAATGGTACCAATAAAAACTACAGCTCGTCTCGCAAAAAATAAGCCCTTAAAGAGCTCCGTACATAGAAAAATAAAAAAGTTACATGACTTTGAATGCAGCTATAGAGAAAAAAAAAAGATTTCCAAAAAAAGGGGGTTTTATTGCAAAAAAGTGTAAAAACCTAAAAAAAATATAACAATTTTGGTATTGTTGTTACCGTACCGACCCGCAGAAAAAATTTTGTGTGTCATTTATGCTGCATGATTAACGCTGTAAAAAAAAAAAAAAAATCTATGGCAGAATTGATACGTTTTCTCTCCCTGTTATCATTAAAAAAAAAAAAAAAAAATTTTACGATATTGTCTATATACCCAAAAGTGGCACCGATAAAAACTACAGATCGCCACGCAAAAAACAAGCCCTTATACGGCCGTGTCCACGGAAAAATAAAAAAGTTATGGCTTTTGAAAAATGGAGATGGAAAAATACCAAAAAATCGCTTGGTCCTCAACGCCAAAATAGGCCATGTCATTAAGGGGTTAATGCACAATGTACATTACAAAGTGCATTAATATGGCCATACAGAAGTGTATAGACCCACTTGCTGCCGCGGGACAACCCCTTTAAATATAGCATACATATACTAAATTTAAAAAATTAGCTTATATTCCCAATATAAAGAAAAAAAAAGTCAGTGAAAAAAAATAAAAGCCCTAAATGCAGCAAAAATAATTTTGATAACTGAAGAAAAAAAAGCAGTAAAACCACCACATGGTAAAACGTGTTTGTGCTTTAGGACCAAAACAGTCTGATCCTTAAGAAAAAGACTAGTAATTACACTGTCCAACTAAAAATATTTTGGAAGGTTTCCTGAACTGCATACAGATTTTGGGGTGAGAAAAATGAATATGACAAAGAAAATTTTGTATTAGCTCTAGTTTCTCTGACATACAATAGGCGGAAGTATGTTATTTTAATGGATTAAGAGAAAATGATACATTTTTTTGTCTCAAAGTATTTTATTAAAGGAGATGTCCCGCGCCGAAACGGGTTTTTTTTTTTTTCAACCCCCCCCCCGTTCGGCGCGAGACAACCCCGATGCAGGGGTTAAAAAAACCACCCGCACAGCGCTTACCTGAATCCCGGCGGTCCGGCGTCTTCATACTCACCTGCTGAAGATGGCCGCCGGGATCCTCTGTCTTCGTGGACCGCAGCTCTTCTGTGCGGTCCACTGCCGATTCCAGCCTCCTGATTGGCTGGAATCGGCACGTGACGGGGCGGAGCTACACGGAGCTACACGGAGCCCCATAGAAGACTGCTGAAGACCCGGACTGCGCAAGCGCGGCTAATTTGGCCATCGGAGGCCAAAAATTAGTCGGCACCATGGAGACGAGGACGCTAGCAACGGAGCAGGTAAGTAAAAAACTTTTTATAACTTCTGTATGGCTCATAATTAATGCACAATGTATATTACAAAGTGCATTATTATGGCCATACAGAAGTGTATAGACCCACTTGCTGCCTCGGGACATCTCCTTTAAGTTTTCAATTTTAACAGTAAAATATATTCTGAAATTTCCCCACACAGGGTGTCTTATATAGCAAATTTGTGATCAAAATGTAAAACTTTTTTTTTTTTTTTTGAGAATGATTTTTTTAAGATTGTGAGTTCTCTGGTACATAGCAGGTTTACATGTATTTAAAAATGACATAACATTTATTAAACAAAATGAACATTTGTGAGTCCACACTGGCCGCTTGTGTTTGTGAATTTGTTTTGTTTGTGAGTTGTCTCTCCCCCCACCCTCTCCATCCCTTCCCCCGCTCGCGTATTATACCTTATGTTGCAGTATGTCTTTAACCTTTTGCTTAAGTACGTATCCCTGTTCTTGAGATTGGTTGGTCTCTCTTCCCAAGTTTTTCGCCAGGGCATTTGTTCTCTGTGGAGTTGTTTTTTGTTTTTTTTTAAGGTTACCTTTGTCCTTAGGTTGTGGGGTTATTCCTTTCTTGTTTTTCTTCCTTTTATGCACTAAGGGGTCTGGCCAGGCCTGGAATTTCCAGGTATTCTGCCCAGGGTCTCCAGGTCTTTAAAAATAGATCCATGTTATCTTCTCTCATGGCTGTTAATTTCTCGTAGAGCATCATTCTTAGCGGTTATCGGTTCTAGAGAGAGAGTGGGTTTCAACCATTGGGAAGCAATATAGATTCTTGTTGCCATGCATATCTGTTGAGAGAGTTTATGTTGTTGGTTGTTATAGCCTAAAGGCTTGTCAGCTAGTAGACAGACAGATGCCACCGGGCGGAACACCTTGTCCAGAACCCCTGAAACAAGTCTGGATACTTCTTTCCATAGCCTGGCCACTCGTGGGCAGGTCCACCAGATGTGGGTTATTGTGCCCGGGCTGTTAGAGCCCCTAAAGCAATTCGGGGAGGTCGAAGGGGAATATTTATGTTTTATTGTAGGTACTATATATGATCTGTGTAGGATTTTAATTGACGATTCTGCAAGGGTTACTTGGTGACTACCTTTTGTGATAGAAGTGCAGCAGTGATGCCAACGTGGTAATGACAGGGAGATGCCAAGATCTGTTTCCCAGCGTAGCATGTAGGGTAGTTTCGTTTCCCTTATGGGCTTGTTCATGTTAGAGTATAGTTGCGATATTATGCCTGGTTGTAGTGGGGCTCATAAACATGTTCCTTCGAATGGCGTAGGGACCAGTGGGGGATCTGTGGGATCTATTAGGGAGCGGAGGAAACTGTAGATTTGTTTCAGTTCAAGCCAAAGGTGGTCTGGGATTTTATGTTTTTCAATCAGTTGTTGAGGGGAAAGAAGCTTACCCCAGGACATAAACCGGTGGATTGACGTGAGGTGATTGGTTTTCCACCATTGGTAGTTTTCTTCTCGTAAACTTAAAGGAAGGGCTTGATTGGGGATGATTGGTAGTAGCGGGGAAGTTTTTGAAATCAGGGCGTACTTAAATCTATTTCTTCTCCATATTAGGAATTGGTGAGGAGTTAGTGGGGCCAGCTGGCGTATATTAGTGGCTTTCCACTTTCTGTCCCAGAAGATATTCTTTAGTGTTACTGGGGCCAGGAGGGCGGTTTCTATATCTACCCATAGAGGCCTTTTGTTCCCTGCGGATATGGCCGGAATTTGTGCTAGTTGAGCAGCTGTGTAGTATTTTTTTAAATTGGGTACAGATAGGCCTCCGAGTCTCTTGTGGTAATGCATTATTTTTTGCTTTATTCTGGGTTTTTTGTTTTTCCAGATGAAATGGGAGATGGAGTTTTGCATCTCCTGAAGGTCTCTTGCGGGGATTTCTATCGGGAGGCATCTGAATGGGTAAAGTAGGCGGGGTAGAATGTTCATTTTTATTGAGTTGATGCGTCCTATCCATGAGATGGCGTGCTGTGTCCATTTTTTCAGTTCAGCTTTTAATGAGGCGAATAGAGGTGGGTAGTTCCATTTGTATAGATTCTCTAAGTTGTGGGTGAGTTTGATGCCTAGGTATGTGATGTAGTTTGGGCAAGCTTTGAATCCGAAATTTAATTCTATCAATTTTGGGGCGTGGGCAGGTATATTGTGAAAAAGGGCTTCTGTTTTTTCTATATTAACTACCAATCCAGATACCTCCGCAAAAGAGTCCAGGGTTTTTATTAGATTGGGTAAAGAGGTGAGTGGTTTCGTTATGGTGAGGAGGATATCATCCGCGAAAAGGCTGACCTTGTATTCTTTATTTTTTACTGATAGGCCTGATATGTTCGGGTTATTTCTAATGAGTTGAGCGAGGGGCTCCATCGCCAGGGCGAATAGCGCTGGGGACAGGGGGCAGCCCTGTCGAGTTCCTCTTTGTACCGATATTTTGTTTTCTATCGATGTTGGGAGTTTTAGCTCTGCTGAGGGGGTCGAGTATAGTGTACGCAGGGCTGTGATGAAGTTACCGTGGATGCCTACTTTACCTAGTACTTGGAATAGGTATTCCCACGAGAGGCTGTCAAAGGCCTTCTCAATATCTAGGGCCAGGGTTAGCAGTGGAGTTTTGTGCGAGTTGGCGGTGTGTATGAGATTTAAGACTTTCCTAATATTGTATGGGGCTTGTCGGGAGGGAATGAAACCTACTTGATCCTTGTGTGTCAGGGATGAGAGGTAATTGTTTAGCCGTTTTGCTAGGATGCTGGTCAGGATCTTATAATCTATATTCAAAAGGGAGATTGGTCTGTAATTTTTGGGGGAGGTGTGATCTTTTTTTGGTTTGGGGATGATCGTTATGTGTGCTTTTAGAAATTCGTCAGGGGTCGGTTTGCCTAATAAGATGTTATTGTAGAAGCGTGTTAGGAGCGGTGTAAGGAGTGTGTTAAATTTTTTGTAGTACAGAGCTGTTAGTCCATCTGGGACTGGTGCTTTTCCTGGCTTTAGGAGTTTAATAGTTTCTTCTACTTCCTCCATTGAGATGTGTTGGCCTAAGTTTTCATTTTGATGTTCTGTGAGTCTTGGCAGTTGTATATTTCTTAGAAAGTCCTGGGGGGGCTGAAGGGGTTCTTTGCGGCTTGTATTTGTATAGCTTATTGTAGAAATCTAGGAATGTATGTGCTATTTTATCTGGATTTGAGCTGCATGTCTCCTTGTTTGTTCTGATAGAGTGGACCGAATTGATTTTTTCTTTTGCTCTTAAGCGTGCCGCTAGTAATTTATCGGGTTTGTTAGCTAACTTAAAGTAGATTGATTGTGTCCATTGCAATGCTCTTTCCGCCTGGGATGTATAGAGGAGGTCAATTTGGAGTTTAGTGTCTCGTATGTTTTTGATCAGAGCTATACTGGGGCGTTGTTGGTTAGCAACTTCTAATAGTGCCAGTCGCCTCTCCAAGGCTTGCAAAGCTTGTGATTTTTCTCTTTTTTTAATGGAAGCGATTTTAGATATCTGTCCTCTCATAAACGCTTTGTGTGCCAGCCAAATCCACACCGGTTGAGATGCTTCATTATCGTTGAATGTTATGAATTCATTGAGTTTTTCTGAGATTTGGGTATGGGTTATAGGATCTTTTAATAGGGATTCATTGAGCCTCCATCTTCTGGTATTAGGTCGGGGGGGGGGGGGTGAATTTATGAATTGCGTGAGGACGATGTCATGATCTGACCATGCGCAGGGGATGTGTCTGGCTTGTGGGAAGGTAGGACATGAGTTGATACTAATGTCTAGTCAATACGTGAATATGATTTATGTGGAGCTGAGAAGAAAGTATAGCCTTTGTGCACACTGTGGGTCTCTCTCCAGCTGTCCGCTAGTGCTAATTCTTTTAGTGTAGAGGTTATTGTGGCCCTTTGGGAAAGGCTGATTTTGTCTTGACTGTGGGAGGAGCGGTCCAAGGTCGGTGACAGGACCATGTTGAAGTCCCCCATCCAGTAGATTGAGGCTTGAGGTAGTGCTTTGATTTTTCTAGAGATATGCATAAATAGTTTGTAGGGGTTATCGACTGGGGCGTATGAATTCACTATGATTACCTTTTGCTTGTGCAGTATGCCTTGTAGAATGATATATCTTCCAGAGGCATCTAGCTCTACTTTATCAATTGTTATGGGAAATGAATTGTGTAGGAGGATTACAACTCCCTGTTTTTTTGTTGTTACCGAGGAATAGAAGCGGGAGTATTGGGGGTGGAGGTATCTGGGGGCTGAAGAGGACGTAAAGCGAGTTTCTTGGAGGCAGATAATGTCAGGTCTGTTTTTAATGTATTGCATAAACGCTTTTTTCCTTTTAAGTGGGGAGTTGAATCCTTTGACATTGTGTGATATTATGGTGGCCATTGTGGTGTGGAGGGGGGGGGCTGAGCTTGCTTAGTATTTTGTTGTGTCTCTTGGGGGCTCACATAGTGATGTGTGGTGTGTGAACACAGTGTGGAATCACATTTCTGCATAGTAAATAACATAAAATACAGTGTAACAAGGGTCAGATTAGTGACCCGAATTGGGTTCCAAAACCCAAGGAGTCCCAAACTGGGCTTCCCTCTTAACATCTGGAGGGAAGCATCCATAGTCTGGAAGGGAGAGGTCATCAAGTACCTCCGCCCCGTCCCAGTGCTAAGTCACAGGATAGAGTTAACAGAAGTGAATGAACCTATAACTTTAGTTCGTTGAACTTAAACTTAAACGAACTGAACAGCCCGAGGGCTCTGTATTCTGTCTAGTTCGGCGCCCGTCCGGGCGGCCCCCAGAGCATTTTGGTGCTATGTATGCCCTGTTTGATTCTCTGGCGGTCTCATACGTGTGTTTGGGGTGCTACTGGGCCCGCCTCGGACACGCACCGACAAGCAGACAGGCTTTTACTATATGTTATAACTTGTAGAACAATGATCCGCTGACGACATAACCGTGAGCGGAGAAGAAAATGTCCATATGCATAGATATAGAGGACCGTCTGAGCATTTACGTGGTCGTCTATTTGTGGTGTTTCTTTTTCCGGGGGTCAAGCAGATAATGAGTGGGCCCCCAGACATCCCCAGTCCCCTGTTGGGGGGGGCCCAGGTGGTCCCAAGCCCACTCAGTCATTTGTAATAAGACATAGATGATACATATCTGTTTCAGGCATTCAGGTTTCGGTTTTCGGTCGGTGTCGCTCTTCGGTGTGAGGTCCCCGCCGTGGTCCAGGAGCAAGTTGGTCTTTGTGGTCTGGGTGGTCTGGTAATTTCGCTTTCGAAGGCGATGCGTTCTTCTTCCAGTATTCGCTTTCCTTCTTCCAGGGATCTGATGGAGTAGGGCCTTTGATTGATGCTGACCAGTAATGCAAAGGGAAAGTTCCAAGGATATCGGATATTCGCCTGTTGTAAGGCTAGAGTAATTGGTTTTAAGGCTCGCCGTTTGGCTAGAGTGGATGGGGCGATATCTGCAAAGATTTGGACAGATGTGGGGACTCCGGGGAGTGATTCCAAATTGCGTGCTGCTGCGAGCAGTTGGTCTCGCATCTCGGGATAGTGTAGTTTGAGTATTGTGTCTCTTGGGAGATTCGAGTTGATCGGTTTGGAGAGGGCGCAGTGTATTCTATCCATACGGAAAGATTCATGAGCTATTTGGGGGAGAAGAGCGGAGAATAGGTTTGTTGCGGCTTCTTTTAAGTTGGTAATTGATTCCGGGAAGCCTCAGATGCGAATGTTGGCTCTTCTGCTCCGGTTTTCAAGGTCCTCGCATTTGAGTTCAAGGGCTTCCACTCTTTCTGCATAATCGCCCCATCTCGTTCTCTCATGGTCTAGGGCGTCGATGATGTCGTCCGTTTTCTGTTTGAGATCGTTGGTGCGTTGCCCTAAATCATTAATTTGTTTGGAGATGTCGTGTACTGCCATTTGTAGTTCTTCTCGGAACAGTTTTGTGATGTGGGTGAGGAGTGCGGTTTCCGAGGCTGAGAGGTCTGGAGTTTGCGAGGTGCTGGTTGAGTCGTTGTTCTGACTTGCGGTGAGTAGGTTCTCCGGGCTCTGGTTAGGTACTGATTGCTCCATTTGGGTCAGTGGAGTGAACTGGTTGCTTGAAAATAGCTCCGGTAATGTACACTGAGATGCGGTTTGTCCTTTGTTCTGTTTGCTGATCCTCCTTGACATGTTATATCTTTATTGTTGTTCAGTTCAGTATTATGCTGTTCTTCTGTCCTATTTTACTGGGACGGAGCTAGAGCGCAGCTCATGGAAGGACCGTGGCCATTTCACTGGCTACGTATGAACCCGTATTTATGTGGGGGGGAGGGGTACCCGGCCGCGGGTGGTTCTGTGCGGTTTTTCAGTCGCAGTTAGATCTGTACGTGCAGGTTGGTCAGATACGTGTAAGTAGATGTTGCTGGCGTTGCCCTGCTTGCGCTCAGTTCTGAGTTGCAATGTGGGAGCAAGGTTCTGGTTGCTTTCTTGGCCTGTTGCTGCCTCTGATGAGTTTGTTATATGTATGGGCTTTTGTCTGCTTGCGATAGTGTATATTGCTGCTGGCAGAGGGGGTCCTGAGCTCAGTTGCTGCAAGTGTGGTTTTCATCCACTAGGTGGTGCTGTTTTGCAATAATCTGTAGCCAGGCGTATGCTGTGGCTCAGTAGTATATTATATTAGGAGCTGCCGAGAGACAATGATGGGGGTTTTGCTCCTGCTCTTTTCTTTAACTTATATGGAGGTGCTGGCCCCAGTTCCCCTTCTGTCTGCACTTTTTATATTACTGGTGGGGAAGTTTGTGACCTTGTTGGTCTGCAGCAAGTTGGCAGTTTATTAGCTTGGGGGAGGAAAGATGGCCGCTGCTCCACACAGGGACGGGATCTGGGCTCTAATCCTCCGCTGTGCCTGCTTGTTATGCTGCCCCTGGAGATTCTGCTCAGCTGGGAGCTGTAACCCCGGTGAGTCTTTTCTGCTGTGCTGTGGGTCGGCAATGTGGGGTGGAGGGCCTCTGTTCAGGCCGTGGGGGAGGGGGGTAGCCCCTGTTAAGTATGTGGCCGCTGCTAAGATGTGGTCAGGCGGCGTTGGTATGGCCGGTGTGAGCCGCGGCTGGAGTGCGTTCACTGTGGGTATTGGGGACTTCTGCACTGCACTTGGGGGGGGGGGGGGGAGGGGGGTAACTACCTTGCGCCGCTTTTCTCTGCTGCGGGCTCCGGCTAGTTTTCACCTGTGGTACCCCTCGGGGGTCTCCGTTTTCCGTTCCCGCCTGGTCGGATCGGTCCGCGGGTGTGCGTTGCAGTCTCCGGTGTTCTTTTGAGGCGGCCCTCTGATGTTATTCACGGCCAGCCTTAACCTTTCGGTCGGCCGCATCTGCAAATCTAGCCCGGGGATGCGCCTTGTCCTGTGGGCCGCGGTATCACGGTGTCGGTTAGAGGCCCACGGAGGGTCTCGTTCCACAGCTCTGGGTCTGGTGTAATCTGTGGGACTGTTTTCGGACCTGTGGGAGCCCTTGTACCGGGTCAAAGTCCGTTTTTTTATGTTGCACGGCCAGGAGCTTTGGGTGCTGCTTCTGGTCCCACCGCTGGCTAGGCACGCTCTCCCCAAAATGATACATTTTAATTACATATGCTAACAACATAGAAAGTAACTGCCATTGGAAAAAAATTCAAATGCACTTTCAAAGAGTTCTAAATTGATGAAAGAATTCCTGGCAGGTGGTTCGTTTTGAAGAGAGCCATGTAGTGACTTCATGAGATCATGGTTTATTTTTGGCTTGCCTCTTGTAAGTGAGTTCCGGAGCATCCATAGAAACAGACTAGCAGTAATCTGCAAGTATTGCTTCATTACAATGACCCTGATATCTTTGTTCCATTACAGAAATTTCTTGTGGAATTTTTCTCAGTGTTCATCACTGACCGCTCCACAACTAGGAGGGAAAAAGTCTAGATGGGAGTGGAGAAAATGGATTTTAAAGGACATGTTGTATCCGAGTTGATGGTATTTTTCCAGAAGTAGTGTCACCAACTGAGTGTAGTTATCTTTTTTGTTGCTAAGAATTCATGAATAACTCCCTTTAAGGCTTGTCAAGCTTCATTTTCTTTTTCCCTTCAAAACTTAGGCAAAAACACAGGATCCTTTACAAGTTGTCAAATTTGTGGCCTAACAAAAATGACTTCCTTAAACTTTGCATTACTCAATCTAGGAAATTTGTCTCAAGTACTTAAACACTGTCCTTTCCTGGTTCATACCTTTGACAAAAAAATGTCATTAAACCCAGCTTTATATGAATAGATGGAAGAAGAACATCTTTTAGGTCCACGAGAGGCTCGGCAACATTTTTCTCGGTAGAATCAAGATTTTGCAGGCCAGTCCGCTTGAATGTAATGTGATTTCCTATCCCTACTGTCTCACATACATAAAAAGCAAGAGTATTTAGTGTACTCCAGTTGCATTCCTAAGAGTACAGTGATGACTTTTAGATCACCACAAATTTTCCACTTATGTTCAGCATATTTGATTGAGGTGAGGGCTGTCATGTTTGCATGTCTCCTTCATGCGAACTGCATGACCAGCAGGAATAGAAGGACGACAGTTACTGTTGTGAAGTAATACAGCTTTCAAATAAGCTTGGGGGAGTCTATAATTAGCCTCCATTCAGTTGGATCATGGTTCAAATTCAAACATTTCATCAAGCCATTAACATTGCAGCAAACAACCAGATTGTTTCTCTTCTCAAAAAAAGGAAGCAGATCCCCCTGATGTTCTCTGTACTGTGAGACCCTGACATCACATTGGAGAAGATTACATTGCTGTAGTCTTGACCCCAGAAGTTCCGCCTTCTCCTTTGACAAGTCAAGGTCTAGCATGAGATCACTCAATTCCGCTTGACTCAGTCTGTGTGGTGGATCATCTTTTACCTCAAAGTCAGGATCATGGTATGTCGAAGGCTTGTTGGGTTCTTTTTCCAAACTTTCTTCATTTTCTACTTCAAGCTCATAATGTTGGGGTGGAGTAGGAACTGGTAAACTCTATGAATGTAAAATAGGTCAAATAGTAGATGAATGATTCGGGTATTGAACTGTTCCTGTTTTCTTAATTGAAAAATCCTGCCTTTATAGGCGGAGTCGAGCAGAAATAGCAGACATCTTTATGGTTTGTAGGCTACCACCAAACCATAGGCACAACAAAAGCCATCGATCGTTTTTTACTTTTCAGCCTCTCGTAGTTTAACCCCTTCAGTGACCTGTTTCTTACCACCTTGTCAGACCTACCAGAGTAGGTTTTTTTAATGGGCCAATCATTTAATTTCAACTAATTTTCCAGTTGCGTTTCAAAAGCCATAACTCTTTCATTTTTCCATCGACAGCCATATGAGGGCTTGTTTTTTGCAGGACAAGTTGTATTTTTTGATGGCATCATTTTTCGGTATCTATAATGTATTGCATAACTTTTGTTTAAAAATGTAGGGAGATAGGGGGAAAAAATAAATTTTGCCAGTTTTTTGGATTTCATTTTTACGGCGTTCAGTGTGCAGAATAAATAACGTGACAACAATATCCTCTAAGTCAACATGATTCCGGTGATACCAAGTCTGTACAGCTCCAATGTCAGAAGACATCCGACAGGGTATTCTTACCGTCTATTGCCAGCCACTCCGCTGTTGGAGCCTCTCTGGCGCACACACACTGGCTTTAGCCAGCAGATGGCACTGTTGTATAACAGCAAAAAGAGAAAGCCTTTTGGGAAACCCTCAATCCAAAATTGGATTGGAAAGGGGTAAAGCAATTTTACAGGCTAGTACGTTTATGACAATACCAAATTATATTTTTTTCTTTTTTTCGCTAGTTTTTCACAGTTTAAAAAGAAAAAAAATATATATATATTTTTATTCGCTGCATTCAAAGACCACTAGCATTTTAATTTTGTTTTATCAACGGAGCTGTGTAAGGGTTTTTAATTTGCGGGATGAGTTGTGCTTTTATTAGTACCATTAATTGATCTGTGCAGAATTTTGATCACTTTCTATTCCGCTTTTTGTATCGGGGAGATACAAATTAGCTATTTTTGCCAGGTTTTAAATTTTTTCTCCCATGCTGTGCACCCTACAGATTAACCTCTTCTTGCTCCAGGACATACATTTACGTCCTGCAGCGTCGGAGGATGTATGAAGAGAGATCGCGGCACAGCCTCTCTTCATACAACGCGAGCGCCAGCCGTTTATTACAGCTGACCCCACTGTCAATAAGAGCAATCATCAAGTATTATGTCATACTGCATTAGCGATCAAAAAAGAAGTAAAAATAAGATCAATAAAGTTTTTTTTTTTAATTAATAAAAGTTTAAACTACCCTCCTTTTGCCATGTCTACAATAAAAAAAATCTAAAATCATAAAAGAAAATACATATTTGGTATCACCGCGTCCGTAAAGGTCCGGTCTATCAAAGTAGCGCATACGGTGAACGTAGTCCCAAAAAAAAATAAAAATAAATAAAGAATGCCAGAAATGCACTTTTTCAATCACCCTGTCTCACAGAAAAAATGCAATAAAAAACAATGAAAAAGTCTTGTATGCCGAATTGGTACTAACTAGAGATGAGCGAGTATACTCGCGAAGGCAAATTACTCGATTCAGTAGTGCCTTAGCCGAGTATGTCCCCGCTCGTCTCTAAAGATTCAGCGGCCGGCGGGGGGCGGGGAGTGGCGGGGGAGAGTGGGGAGGAACGGAGGGGAGATCTCCCTCTCTCCTGCCCGCTCCCTGCCGCAACTCACCTGTCACCCGCGCCGCCCCCCCGAATCTTTAGAGATGAGCGGGGAGATACTCAGCTAAGGAACTACTCGAGCGAGTAGTTCCTTAGCAGAGTATCCTCCCGCTCGTCTGTAAAGATTCGGGGGGCGGGGAGCGGTGGGGGAGAGTGGGGAGGAACGGAGGGGAGATCTCTCTCTCCCTCCCTCCCCCCCGCTCACCCTGCTCAATGCCGCAACTCTCCTGTCACCTGCGCCGGCAGCCGAATCTTTACAGACGAGCGGGAGGATACTCGGCTAAGGCACTACTCGCTCGAGTAGTTAGCCTTAGTGAGTATACTCGCTCATCTCTAGTACTAACATAAACTACAGTACATCCCGCAAAAAATGAGCCATCGCACAACAACGTCACCGGAAAAATTTAAAAAGTTGTTGCGCACGAAAAATGCAGCACAAATATTTTTAAAAAAATTAAATGTCTTTGAAAAAAAAAATACAAGTGCTACAGCAAAATAAAAAAAAAATAAATATATATATACACAAGTTTGGTATTGTAGTGATCGTACTGACCCATAGAATAAAGTTATAATATCTTTTTTGATACAGTTTGTGTGCCGTAGAAACAAAACGCACTGAAAGATGGTGGAATGTTGTCTTTTTTTTTTTCATTTTACTCCACTTAGAATTTTGAGTTTTTCAGTACATTATATGGTACTTTAAATATCACTTTCGAGGTGCCATCCTGAGATCACGGAATTTACCTGTCCACCTATGATGGCATACAAACGGGCACGCAATCTAAAGGACCGTTTGGTTCACACGTCTTCCTCTCTCCCTCTGGGGTCTATACAGAGAACATTGGCCCCTGTCAGAAATGGCAACTTTCCGTGTCTCGGATGTGCAGCCTGCCATAACATGGCTAAAGGTGACAGTTTCGTACATCCGAGGTCTGGGAAACGGTTTTATATACACTACCGTTCAAAAGTTTGGGGTCACCCAAACAATTTTGTGTTTTCCATGAAAAGTCACACTTATTCACCACCATGCGTTGTGAAATGAATAGAAAATAGAGTCAAGACATTGACAAGGTTAGAAATAATGATTTGTATTTGAAATAACATTGTTTTTACATCAAACTTTGCTTTCGTCAAAGAATCCTCCTTTTGCAGCAATTACAGCATTGCACACCTTTGACATTCTAGCTGTTAATTTGTTGAGGTAAGCTTGTGAAATTGCACCCCACGCTTCTAGAAGCATCTCCCACAAGTTGGATTGGTTGGATGGGCACTTCTGGCGTACCATACGGTCAAGCTGCTCCCACAACAGCTCAATGGGGTTCAGATCTGGTGACTGCGCTGGCCACTCCATTACCGATAGAATACCAGCTGCCTGCTTCTGCTGTAAATAGTTCTTGCACAATTTGGAGGTGTGTTTAGGGTCATTGTCCTGTTGTAGGATGAAATTGGTTCCAATCAAGCGCTGTCCACTGGGTATGGCATGGCATTGCAAAATGGAGTGATAGCCTTCCTTATTCAGAATCCCTTTTACCCTGTACAAATCTCCCACCTTACCAGCACCAAAGCAACCCCAGACCATCACATTACCTCCACCATGCTTAACAGATGGCGTCAGGCATTCTTCCAGCATCTTTTAATTTGTTCTGCGTCTCACAAACCTTCTTTGTGATCCAAACACCTCAAACTTGGATTCATCCGTCCACAACACTTTTTTCCAGTCTTCCTCTGTCCAATGTCTGTGTTCTTTTGCCCATCTTAATCTTTTTCTTTTATTGGCCAGTCTCAGATATGGCTTTTTCTTTGCCACTCTGTCCTGAAGCCCAAAATCCCGCAGCCGCCTCTTCACTGTAGATGTTGACACTGGTGTTTTGCGGGTACTATTTAATGAAGATGCCAGTTGGGTACCTGTGAGGCGTCCGTTTCTCAAACTAGAGACTCTAATGTGCTTATCTTCTTGCTTAGTTGTGCAACGCGGCCTCCCACTTCTTTTTCTACTCGGGTTAGAGCCTGTTTGTGCTGTCCTCTGAAGGGAGTAGTACACACCGTTGTAGGAAATCTTCAATTTCTTAGCAATTTCTCGCATGGAATAGCCTTCATTTCTAAGAACAAGAATAGACTGTCGAGTTTCAGATGAAAGTTCTCTTTTTCTGGCCATTTTGAGCGTTTAATTGACCCCACAAATGTGATGCTCCAGAAACTCAATCTGCTCACAGGAAGGTCAGTTTTGTAGCTTCTGTAACGAGCTAGACTGTTTTCAGATGTGTGAACATGATTGCACAAGGGTTTTCTAATCATCAATTAGCCTTCTGAGCCAATGAGCAAACACATTGTACCATTAGAACACTGGAGTGATAGTTGCTGGAAATGGGCCTCTATTCACCTTTGTAGATTTTGCACAAAAAAACAGGCATTTGCAGCTAGAATAGTCATTTACCACATTAGCAATGTATAGAGTGCATTTGTTTAAAGTTAGGGCTAGTTTAAAGTTATCTTCATTGAAAAGTACAGTGCTTTTCCTTCAAAAATAAGGACATTTCAATGTGATCCCAAACTTTTGAACGGTAGTGTACGTACATGGCTGGTATAGCTGTTGGTCAGCGTTTGTTGTTTATCTGATTAGCTGTCCGTGCGGCCTCCAATATGTGGGTCAAACCATTACGGAGGTTCGCAAACGGATAGCTAACCATAAAAGCAACATTAGAACTAAAAAACAAGATCTTCCTATCCCCAAGCATTTTGAGGACCATAATCACTCCATTAGTCAGTTGCAATTTAAGGTTATTGACTCAGTGGACAGGGATATAAGAGGTGGTAACAGAGAACAAAAACTAAAATTGCTGGAAGCGAAATGGATCTTTAAGCTGGATGCGTTGGCCCCTAGTGGCCTAAATGTGGATTATATTAGAGATGAGCGAACGTACTCATCCGAGCTTGATACTCGTTCGAGTATTAGCGTGTTCGAGATGCTCGTTACTTGTAACGAGTACCACGCGATGTTCGGGTTACTTTCACTTTCATCTCTGAGACGTTAGCGCACTTTTCTGGCCAATTGAAAGACAGGGAAGGCATTACAACTTCCCCCTGCGACGTTCAAGCCCTATACCACCCCCCTGCAGTGAGTGGCTGGCGAGATCAGGTGTCACCCGAGTATAAAAATTGGCCCCTCACGCGGCTCGCCACAGATGCGCTCTGACATAGAGGAGGGAAAGTGCTATCTTGGTGGAGCTGCTATAGGGAGAGTGTTAGGAGTATTTTAGGCTTCAAGAACCCCAACGGTCCTTCTTAGGGCCACATCTAACCATGTGCAGTGCTGTGGAGGCTGCTTTGTGCAGTGTTGCACATTTTTTTTTTTTGGTATATCGGCCATGCAGAGCATTGCGCCCTGCAGTAATACTCCAGGGACAGAAGTGCGTAGGCAGGGACAGAAGACATATTGATTGAATATAGGCAGTGGGCCTTTGCAAAAAAATTTGGGGCAAAAAATCTATTTGGCCTGCCTGTGACTGTGCTCAGTGTTCTGGGTCTGTCTGTGCTGCGTGTAGTAGTTCTACAAAATCATACGCAGCCAGCTGTTACAGCAGGGTTGCGCCAAATTATTTCCCGGCTCTATCTGGGCTGTGAAATCACTGCTGTATTGCAGTCCACAGTGCAACACTCTGCAGTTCTTTGACATACTCCAGGGACAGAAGACATATTGATTGAATATAGGCAGCGCGCCTTTGCAAAAAAAATTTTGGGCAAAAAATCTATTTGGCCTGCCTGTGACTGTGCTCAGTGTTCTGGGTCTGTCTGTGCTGGGTGTAGTAGTTCTACAAAATCATACGCAGCCAGCTAAGTGTTACAGCAGGCTTGCGCCAAATTATTTCTTGGCGTTCCGTAAGCGAAGTCAGCCTCCAACCACAGGCCAATAAGCGGCACATTTAATTACAGCGTTCTGTTTCTGCATTACTGGTAATACAGCATGCTGAGGGGTAGGGGTAGGCCTAGAGGACGTGGACGCGGCCGAGGACGCGGAGGCCCAAGTCAGGGTGTGGGCACAGGCCGAGCCAGTGCGGTGGCCAGGGGTAGAGGCAGGGCCAGACCGAATAATCCACCAACTGTTTCCCAAAGCACCCCCTCGCGCCATGCCACCCTGCAGAGGTCAAGGTGCTCTACAGTGTGGCAGTTTTTCACAGAGACGCCTGACGACCGACGAACAGTGGTGTGCAACCTTTGTCGCGCCAAGATCAGCTGGGGAGGCACCACCACCAGCATGCGCAGGCATATGATGGCCAAGCACCCCACAAAGTGGGACGAAGGCCGTTCACCGCCTCCGGTTTGCACCACTGCCTCTCCCCCTGTGCCCCAACCTGCCACTGAGATCCAACCCCCCTCTCAGGGCACATGCACTACCGTCTCCTGGCCTGCACCCACACCCTCACCTCCGCTGTCCTCAGCCCCATCCAGCAATGTCTCTCAGCGCAGCGTCCAGACGTCGCTAGCGCCACTGTTTGAGCGCGAGCGCAAGTACGCCGCCACGCGCCCGCACGGTCAAGCGTTAAACGTGCACATTGCCAAATTGATCAGCCTTGAGATGCTGCCTTATAGGCTTGTGGAAACGGAGGCTTTCAAAAGCATGATGTCGGCGGCGGCCCCGCGCTACTCAGTTCCCAGTCGCCACTACTTTTCCCGATGTGCCGTCCCAGGCCTGCACGACCACGTCTCCCGCAACATTGTACGCGCCCTCACCAATGCGGTTACTGCCAAGGTCCACTTAACTACAGACACGTGGACAAGCACAGGCGGGCAGGGCCACTATATCTCCCTGACGGCACATTGGGTGAATTTAGTGGAGGCTGGGACAGAGTCAGAGCCTGGGACCGCTCACGTCCTACCCACCCGCCGAATTGCGTGCCCCAGCTCGGTGGTGGTATCTGCGGCGGTGTATGCTTCCTCCACTAAACCCCCCTCCTCCTCCTCCTCCTACACAACCTCTGTCTCGCAATCAAGATGTGTCAGCAGCAGCACGTTGCCAGCAGTCGGTGTCGCGCGGCATGGCAGTTCAGCGGTGGGCAAGCGTCAGCAGGCCATGCTGAAGCTACTCAGCTTAGGAGATAAGAGGCACACGGCCCACGAACTGCTGCAGGGTCTGACAGAGCAGACCGACCGCTGGCTTGCGCCGCTGAGCCTCCAACCGGGCATGGTCGTGTGTGACAACGGCCGTAACCTGGTGGTGGCTCTGCAGCTCGGCAGCCTCACGCACGTGCCATGCCTGGCCCACGTCTTTAATTTGGTGGTTCAGCGCTTTCTGAAAAGCTACCCACACTTGTCATACCTGCTCGGAAAGGTGCGCCAGCTCTGCGCACATTTCCGCAAGTCCCACACGCACGCTGCCACCCTGAGGACACTGCAACATCGGTTTAATCTGCCAGTGCACCGACTGCTGTGCGACGTGCCCACACGGTGGAACTCTACGCTCCACATGTTGGCCAAGCTCTATGAGCAGCGTAGAGCTATTGCGGAATACCAACTCCAACATGGGCGGCGTAGTGGGAGTCAGCCTCCTCAATTATTTACAGAAGAGTGGGCCTGGTTGGCAGCCATCTGCCAGGTCCTTGGAAACTTTGAGGAGTCTACCCAGATGCTGAGCGGGGATGCTGCAATCATTAGCGTCACCATTCCTCTGCTATGCCTCTTGAGAAGTTCCCTGCAAAGCATAAAGGCAGACGCTTTGGAATCGGAAACGGAGGCGGGGGAAGACAGTATGTCGCTGGATAGTCAGAGCACCCTCATGTCTATATCTCAGCGCGTTGAGGAGGAGGGGGAGGAGCATGAGGAGGAGGGGGAAGAGACAGCTTGGCCCACTGCTGAGGGGACAGATGCTGCTTGCCTGTCATCCTTTCAGCGTGTATGGCCAGAGGAGGAGGAGGAGGATCCTGAAAGTGATCTTCCGAGTGAGGACAGCCATGTGTTGCGTACAGGTACCCTGGCACACATGGCTGACTTCATCTTAGGATGCCTTTCTCGTGACCCTCGCGTTACACGCATTCTGGCCACTACGGATTACTGGGTGTACACACTGCTCGACCCACGCTATAAGGAGAGCCTTTCCACTCTCATTCCCGAAGAGGAAAGGGGTTCGAGAATGATGCTATACCACAGGGCGCTGGTGGACAAACTGATGGTAAACTTCCCATCCGACAGCGCTAGTGGCTGAAGGCGCATTTCCACGGCCCAGGTAGCAGGGGAGGCGCAGAGATCAGGCAGCATGTACAGCGCAGGCAGGGGAACATTATTCCAAGGCCTTTGCCAGCTTTATGGCTCCCCAGCAAGACTGTGTCACCGGTCCCCAGTCAAGGCTGAGTTGGCGGGAGCACTGTAAAAGGATGGTGAGGGAGTACGTAGCCGATCGCACGACCGTCCTCCCTGATGCCTCTGCCCCCTACAACTACTGGGTGTCGAAGCTGGACACGTGGCCTGAACTCGCGCTGTATGCCCTGGAGGTGCTTGCTTGTCCTGCGGCTAGCCTCTTGTCAGAGAGTGCGTTTAGTGTGGCTGGGGGAATCATCACGGATAAGCGTACCCACCTGTCAACCGACAGTGCCGACAGGCTTACACTCATCAAGATGAACAAAGCCTGGATTTCCCCAGACTTCTCTTCTCCACCAGCGGACAGCAGCGATACCTAAACAATACGTAGGCTGCACCCGCGGATGGAAGCATCGTTCTCTATCACCATCCAAAACGGGGACCTTTTTGCTTCATCAATCTGTGTACAATATTCCTCCTCCTGCTCCTCCTCCTGAAACCTCACATAATCACGCCGAACGGGCAATTTTTCTTAGGCCCACAAGGCTGAGTCATATAATTTTTCTAAACAATTTTTATACGTTTCAATGCTCATTAAAGCGTTGAAACTTTCACCTCAACCAATTTTTATTTTGACTGGGCTGCCTCCAGGCCTAGTTACCAATTAAGCCACATTAACCAAAGCGATTAATGGGTTTCACCTGCCCTCTTGGTTGGGCATGGGCAATTTTTCTCAGGTACATTAGTACTGTTGGTACACCAATTTTTGGGGGCCCTCGCCTACAGTGTAATCCAATTAATTTTTTGCCCACCTGCATTACAGCTGACGTAACATCAGCTGTGTTGGGCACTGCAATGGGATATATTTATGTACCGCCGGTGGGTTCCAGGGAGCCACCCATGCTGTGGGTCCACAGGGAGTTGTAAATGCATCTGTCCACTTCTAAAGAACCCCGGTCTGACTGGGGCATGCAGTGTGGGCCGAAGCCCACCTGCATTAAACATGACATTACCTCAGCTGTGATGGGCAATGCAATGGGATATATTTATTTACCGCCGGTGGCTTCCTGGCACCCACCCATGCTGTCGGTCCACAGGGACTTCACAATAGGGAGTTGTACCTGCCTGTGTCTATGAATTAAAAACCCTGGTCCGGTTGGGGCATGCAGTGTGGGCCGAAGCCCACCTGCATTTAATCTGACGTTAGCTCTGCTGTCCAGGGCACTGCAATGGGATACATTTATGTACAACCGGTGGGTTCCAGGGAGCCACCCATGCTGTGGGTGCACACGGAATTCCCATTGCGGAGTTGTACCTGCCTGTGACTATTTATAAAAAAAACACGGTCTGACTGGGGCATGCAGACACCTTGACAGAATGAATAGTGTGTGGCACATAGGTTCCCCATTGCTATGCCCACGTGTGCAGCTCCAGATGGAGGTGGCACAGGATTGGATTTCTCATTGCTTCTGTACAGCATTGTGGACTATCGCCCCGCCCCTTTTAAAGAGGGTCGCTGCCTAGCCGTGCCAACCCTCTGCAGTGTGTGCCTGCGGTTCCTCTGGCAGACGCACTTATAAATAGACATGAGGGTGGCGTGGCATGAGGGCAGCTGAAGGCTGGGCAGGGACAGTTTGGTGTGCGCTGTGGACTCTGGGTCGTGGGGGGGGGGGGGGGGGTTGGGCAGCATGTTACCCAGGAGAAGTGGCAGCAGAGTGTCATGCAGGCAGTGATTGTGCTTTGTTGGAGGTAGTGTGGTGCTTAGCAAAGGTATGCATTGCTAATGAGGGCTTTTCAGAAGTAAAAGTTGTTGGGAGGGGGGGGGGGGGGGCCCACTCTTGCCGGTATTGTGGCTTAATAGTGGGACCTGGGAACTTGAGATGCAGCCCAACATGTAGCCCCTCGCCTGCCCTATCCGTTGCTGCCTGTGACTATTGTATATCGGCGATATACAAAAATGCTCGGGTCGCCCATTCACTTCAATGGGGTTCGTTACTCGAAACGAACCCTTGAGCATCGCGAAAAGTTCGTCTCGAGTAACGAGCACCCGAGCATTTTGGTGCTCGCTCATCTCTAATTATAATCCATTATTCTATCTCAAATGATCTGTATTAGGATTTTGATGGATGTTTTGCTACTTGATTCATACTCTGGTTTTTAAATCAATGTTTTAATTAACTGTTCTTTCTGCTTTTTTTCCAGATCACATTGGGTGACATAGTCAGTATTCACGCAGTTCACACTTGTGCTTTGTTCCATATAGATTGTTTAAATTAAACTATTATTGATGCAAATTGAATCATGTTTGTGTTTCATACTTACTGTGACTGTTTTAGACTTTACCATTATTTAATGATGGAGCGCAAATGGTGGCTTTGTATAATCTGCCTGTGTTGAAGAATGCGTGGTGGTTAACCTATTATAACAGGTGACCCACTACGCATGAATAGAGTAATTTATTGAATAATATTGATTAGTGGTAGTATAATTGATAGATGTAGTGAGTCTCAATATAAACATCATGGCTGTTCTATATGAATGGGCAACATTATTGTTTAACCAGATGAATATAGCCATAATATTTACTATGCATGGTGAATGGTTTGTAAATTGCCTACAATCCTTTGCCTATTGGCTAAAGGATTGCAACTTTGGGTATTAAACATGTTGCTTTTGGGTGCATTAGAATGGAGGCGAAGTTTACACTATGCATAGTTAATAATTGGTGAATCGTTTACAAGTCTTTGTCCATTGGTGAAAGGATTGTAACCTTGGACAGTAAACAAGTTGCTCTTGAGTATAGTGTATGTGAGAGTGGAGGATTTCAGTCGTGTATCGACTACGCTGTGGACGTAGTTCTACACCATTGGCGTTACTGCACTGCATTCATTCATTTAGGTGCTCCGTAGCCTTGCGCATGCACAATAGGTTGAAAGTGTGACTTAGTTATTTGATCACACTGAGTGCTCTCTGGCTGTGGCGCTGTGCTATAGGCATTAGAATCTTGCGCTTGCGCAGTCAGTGTAAATAGACAGCCGATAGTGACGGCACTAGACGGAACGCTCTGCTAATCCCGCGGGATCTCCAGTGAGAGTTGAGGAAGCGATGGACGTCAATGACAAGCGACTATACCGGAGGCATCCTGATTACAGCGCTGAGTATGACACTACTAACATATGATTTAATTATATATGCTGCACTGGTGTTATTAGACTGACTCACCCAATGAAGATCGATCTGTTTTAATTGTAATGTGGTATGTTGTCTATGATTGGTGTAGGTGGAGCTAGGGGTGCTATTTATTGTTGGAGTCTGTGTATGTCATTTAGAACTTGATAAAGACCCTCGGATGGAGGGTTGAAACGTTGTTGTGGGCACAATAAAGATTTGATCTTTGATTTAAACCCCCGGAGTGCTGCTCTCATATATACTCTGCTGCTTAAACCACGATCCAGGATCCAGGATCTCTGATGAGCGTGCACCGTCTGGTCAGGATTGTCTTCCCTATATATTCAAGGTGAAGTGTGTGCTGTGATCTATCAATTACATGTGATTAAATATCACTTTAAATACAACTCGCTCTGCAAAAAACAGGCCCTCATTCAGCGACGTCGATGAATAAATAAAGGCGTTATGATTTTTTTAAAAGGGGGAGAAAAAAAATGAAAAAGGGGGGGGGAGGGGCCGCATCATTAAAGGGGTTGTCTCGCGGCAGCAAGTGGGGATATACACTTCTGTATGGCCATATTAATGCACTTTGTAATGTACATCGTGCATTAAATATGAGCCATACAGAAGTTATTCACTTACCTGCTCCATTGCTAGCCATGGATCCGTCTAATTCTGATGTCTTCTGGCGTTTTTAGACGCGCTTGCGCTGCGGGTCTTCTGCTTCTTGTTTGGCCCGGGCACAAGCGGCGTTCTGGCTCCGCCCCCTTCTACGCATCATTGCGTAGCTCCGCCCCGCCACGTGTGCCGATTCCAGCCAATCAGGAGGCTGGAATCGGCAATGGAACGCACAGAGCCGATGGTGCACTATGGGAGAAGACCCGCGGTGCACCATGGGAGAAAACCGAAGTGCATCCCTGGGAAAGGACCGGCGGCCATCTTTGGAGAAGAATTTTATAACTCCATATTTCGTCGGATCGGTGAGTAGCAAGCGGTTTAAAAACCGCTTTAAATTGCTATTTTAGGCCAGGGGGGTGACAGGGGGAATGGGGTAATGTTAAATTTTGAGGTTTGCCGCGAGACAACCCCTTTAAGGGGTTAAATAATGTACTATCTTCCTTCTGTGGGTCATTGCGAATGCAGGGATTCCACATGTATAATTTTGTTTTTAATTTTTTACATAGTAAAGGGAGAAAGGTGGCGTTCTTGCATTTCAATTTTTTTACAAATTTTTTTTTTTAACTTTTTAAAATTTTTTGTTCCTTTAGGGAACTTCCACAGAGACCCATTAAGACTGCCCGATCACACTGCGGGGGTCTGATGGTGACAGCCCTGTACATGCTGAGGTCTCATAGACCTCAGAATGTAAAGGGTTAAACAGCAGAGATCGGAGGTTTTCTTCGTTCTCTGCTGTAAGAGCTGGTGCCCGGCTATCATCTGACAGATGAAGCCCCCTCCCTCTGTCAGCCCTTTACATGCTGCGATCGCATAGAGCCCGGGCTATATCATTATGGGCAGTGGAGCTTGTTCCGGAAAATTTCCAGGCGTGCCACTGAAGGGGTTAACTGAACAAGAGTTGCAACATATATAAGTGGAGCCCATGACTTATCCTGATCCCCCACCTACATACCAAAATATTGATGATAGGCAGTCTTCAAAAGAGGCGTCAGATTGCATTTCTGTGACAAAAATGTTAACACAAATGTAACAAAAATTATTCACTAAATCTACACATTTTTGTGGCATTTTGATATAGCAAATGTTACACTTCAAAAGCACTCCAAAACCAGAAATTCTGAAAAAAGGAAAAACAGAAACAATATGAAACTCAGTCATAGCAACATTTATTACATAAACATATGGAGAACGTTGTGTTATGTCAGTTGAGAGGTGTGACAACTCCCCCCCCACCCCCACCCCCCCCAAAAAATCCCACAAAATAAAAATGTAAACTCTAAAATATGACATGTCACTGTATCTGCAAAACAAGAGCTTATCGGTCATTTTTATGGTGATTTTTGAATTCAGCAGATTGAAATACATAAAAATATGCTAATTTTAAGCCCAAAACAAAATCATCGTTGGGCGGTGTTATTAGGAAATTATAGTACCAGTGTTTCTGGTTGTGCAATGCAACACACAGCTTTGCTATATGCACGTCACACACACAGTTGTGGTACATGGGCGTGTAACAGACACACAGAGCTGTGCTACATGCCACGCGCCTGACAGACACAGCTCTGCTACATGCCATGTGCCTGACAAACATGATATGCACATGGTACAAACTCAGCTCTGATACATTATATACACGTGACAGATACAGCTGTGCTACATGACATGTGCATGTTACAAACTCAGCTCTGCTACACGAAATGCACGTGACAGCACAGACACAGCTGCTACATCACATGCGTGTGACAGACACAGCTGTGCCACAGTACATGCGCATGTTGCAAACTCAGCTCTGCTACATGACATGCACCTCACAATCACAGCTGTACTATATGACATGCGCATGTTACAAACAAAGCTCTGCTACATGGTATACATCCATGCTGACTATACACATTACACACACAGCACATTAGACAGCCACTCACAGCTCTATTATATTTATGCTGACTGCACACGACACACAGCTCCTGGATACAGTGTCAAGCTCCTCGTCATGTGATCCCTGACTACACCCACACCGTTAATCACGTCGGTGATGTCATTATAGGTCCTGGTATTTTCTGTTGGCTTATCCAGCATACAGTACTACCAAACTCCAGAATGGCTCCTCCCACAGCAGTGACTTCACCACAGGTCCTTTAGCCTGTCAGATCTCTATGGTGGGGATAGGTCGGTGTCTCCTGTCAGGACTGCTGAGTTGTGTCCGACATAATAATGGCTTAGTTGTAATCTCAGTGTGTTAGAACCAGCTATGATGGAGCCAGGTGGCGGACCTATGACGGCGCCAGGGGGCGGAGCATGAGAATCACTCACTCACATACATATTAACGGACAAGTGGTCGTTAGTAGTTTGGTTAGGAATTATTAGGATATTATAGTACCAGTGTTTCTGGTGACACAGTGCCCCACACAGCTTTGCTACATGCACGTCACATACGCAGCTGTGGTATATGGGCGTGTGACAGACAAACACAGCTGTGTTTCATAACATGCGCCTGACAGACACAGCTCTGCTACATGACATGCCCAACACAGACACAGCTTTGGTACATGACATGTGCCTGACAGACATGACATGCAAATGGCATAAACACAGCTCTGTTACATTATATGAACGTGATAGACACAGCTGTGCCACAGTACATCCACAAGTTACAAACTCAGCTCTGCTACATGACATGGGCGTCACAGACACAGCTTTGGTACATGACATGCCCATCACAGACACAGCTTTGGTATATGATATGCGCCTGACTGACATGTGCATGGTACCAACTCAGTTCTGCTACATTATATGCGTGACAGACACAACTGTGCAACAGTACAAACGCATGTTACAAACTCACCTCTGCTACATGATATGTGCGTCACAAACACAGCTGTGCTACATGACATACATCCATGCTGACTATACACATTACACGCACAGCACATTGGACAAACAGCCACTTGGAGTTCTACTACATTTATGCTGACTGCACACGACAAACACAGCTCTCAGATACAGTGGTGAGCCACTGGTCATGTGATCCCTGACTTCACCCACACAGGTGATTACATAACTGTGATGTCATCACAGTCCTGGTACTTTCTTTTGGCTTATCCAGTATACAGTACTACCAAACTCCTCCCATAGCAGTGACGTCACCACCGGTCCTTCAGCCCGGCGAATATCTGTGATGACGGTAGGTCAGTGTCATCTGTCAGGACCGCTGAGTTGTGTCTGACATAATAACGGCTTAGTTATATTCTCAGTGTGTTAAGACCTGTCATAAGGGTGCCAGGGGCAGAGTTAAGACATCACCAGGCGGCAGGGCTATGACATCGCCAGGGAGCCGAGCTAGGAGACTCTCTCACATACAAACAGACAAGTGGTCATTAGTAGTTTGATGTGAAATTTACCTGGGCTTGTAATGTGGCGTTGATGAAATTGTGGCATCTGCAGAACTATAATCACCTATTGTTGAAACAATACTCTTCATTGATTCCATCACTAATAAATTTCCAGGTGTTATGTCCATGGACTGAGATTTCACTTTGCAACATTCTTGATTTATTTTGCTGTAAAAACATATAGATTAGTTCTGTAGTTTGTGTACATGGTGCATGGTAAAATGCCCATGAATACATAAAAAGCAAACGCACATGAAATAAATAATAGTATAACCAAATGGTTTAAAATAAAGCTGAAAACATAATAAATTACATTGAATGTGACAAACTTCCGTCTGTCATAATAATCCTTCTCTTTTTAGAACACTTTCTTTTATGGAGGAGCCCAGTTGATTAGGAGGACTACGGCAGCTTTCACATGACAGTACTAGTCAGTATTTTGCATCAGTCTCTTTAAAGGGGTTGTCTCGCGCCGAAACAGGTTTTTTTTTTTCCATAGGCCCCCCTGTTCGGCGCAGGACAACCCCAAGGGATGTGTTAAAAAAAAAAAAAAATTTTATTACTTACCCGAATCCCCGCTCTGCGACGTCTTCACCCACGATGCACCGCGGGTCTTCTCCCAAGGTGCACCGTGGGCTCTGTGCGGTCCATTGCCGATTCCAGCGTCCTGATTGGCTGGAATCGGCACACGTGACGGGGCGGAGCTACGCGATGACGCGTAGAAGGGGGCGGAGCCAGAACGCCGCTCGTGCCTGGACCGAGCTGAAGGGGAGAAGACCGCACAGCGCAAGCGTGTCTAAAAACGCCAGAAGACAGCGAATTTAGACGGAGCCATGGCGACGGGGACGCTAGCAACGGAGCAGGTAAGTGAATAACTTCTGTATGGCTCATATTTAATGCACGATGTACATTACAAAGTGCATTAATATGGCCATACAGAAGTGTATAACCCCACTTGCTGCCGCGAGACAACCCCTTTAATCCCTTTGTGACAAAGCCTGTTTGCACATTCATGACCAAATAGTTTATCACTTCTTTTCATTGCGTCATTCCAGAAGCTATAACTTTACAACTTTTCCTTTGACATAGCCATATGAGGGCTTGTTTTTTTGTGGGAGAAGTTTAATGGAATCATTTATGTGTACATATAATGTATTGTGTAACCTTTTTTTTTTTTTTTATTTTTTTTATTTTTTTAGGAGCTGCTCTAGGAGGCCTTTTTTGCGGAATGAACTCTAGTCTTCATTTATCCTATTTTCAGGAACATATAACATTTTGATTCGTTGATCCATGTGACGTTTTCATCACTTTCTATTCCGTTCCTTTGTAAGGTCAGATTGGCAAAATTAACTAATTTTCACCATATTCTTTGTATTTTTATCCTAAATAATGTACTAATTTTTTAATTGGTGTCATTACGAATGCAGCGATACCACATCTATAATTTTATTTTTTTACATTTAACATTTATTAAAATGTTAATTTAAAATTTTATTTTTTTTACTTTTACTTTTTGTCCCACTGGGGCACTTGATTATCAGCATTTTTTATGACTCTTCTAATACACTGTTATACATTAATGTAGTAGTTCTTTAGAAAGCATATTAAGCTCAGCCAGATGCTGAGCCTCATAAGCCACCAAAGCTGGCAGATCTGGAAGCTATAGGCCAAGCCTCCGGGTGCCATAGCAACCCATTGGAAACACGCGAACACAGAGCCCCCTCTCTCTGTCAGTCTTTTACATGTCGTGGTCGCACTGACATCCGATAGCTGAGCAGCCGCTCTCCCTGGTATGGTAGACCCGTGCGGGGCTTCTAATACAGCACTGTCAAAATATGGCGCTGCAGAATAAAGCCTCTTACCGACCCCAAAATGGATACCCCACTTTGGCATTCCCTAAATCTTAGATAAAAGTAGTAATGTAAAACTGTGTGGCATATCTCAAAACAGGGGTAATTACAGAGCCTGGTTGGGATGGGCACACGGGCCAATAAAACCGGGTATCCCTCCTGCTCCCATGCTTGTTGCACTTTTTCGTGAGTATTTATTTTTTACCTCAGAGGCAGGGATGGGGTGTAGAAAGTCACGCTCTGTGAAGCTTTGTAAGCTTGCTGAGGTACGGCGGTCTTACACAGAAGGCGCTCAACAAACTGCTCCTGGAATTGCAGGAAGGCAAGCGTTCCCGCGAACTTCTTATAAATTACATAGGCATTACAGGTAGCAATATGAATAAGGTAGATTGGTATCTTTTTATACCACTGGATAACTGCAATCACATGCCCGGGGACTGCTCACTGGGGCCTCTGGTCACTGCTCTAGGCTCTCTGCTATAGTAGCCGGGAGCAAGGAGATTTAGAATTTTCCAGGATAAGTGGGGCTGTGTTATCCATCCTCAATTTTGTCCCCAAGTGTGGTTGAAATTGCTCCAGGAGTTCATGAGTTATGGTCACACATACATACATCCTATTGTATGTATGTGTGTGTATATTATATTTGTTTGTGTTGTTTGCACAGAAAATTTTATGAAGTCAAGGTTACTTTGACTTTAGCGGTATAATATATAACAACCAATCACAGCGCAGCTTTCATGTTACCTCAGCAGTATAATATTTAACAACCAATCATATCACAGCTTTTATGTTTTGTACAACAAATTTTATGTTTGAACGACATTGGGAAGTTAGAGAATTAGATTTGGTACATTACACAGCGGTGCCAATACTTTTGCACTTAGCATTGAATTTTCGAGTTGTGACTAGAGATGAGCGAGCGTACTCGGAAAAGCACTACTCGCTCGAGTAATTTGCTTTATCCGAGTATTGCTGTGCTCGTCCCTGAAGATTCGGGTGCCGCTGCGGCTGACAGGTGAGTCGCAGCGGGGAGCAGGGGAGAGCGGGCGGGAGAGAGGGAGAGAAAGATCTTACCTCCGTTCCTCCCCGCTCTCCCCTGCAGCTCCCTGCTCCGTGCTGGCACCCGAATCTTCAGGGACGAGCACAGCGATACTTGGATAAAGCAAATTACTCGAGCGAGTAGTGCTTTTCCGAGTACGCTCGCTCATCCCTAGTTGTGACCCCTTTACTTTTCCTATGTAGGACCTACAGAAGGCTTGGGCAAAATGTCCTGTTTCTATGACATCGGGTTCATATACATCTCTCCCTCTACATCTCTCCCTCTACATCTCTCCCTCTACATCTCTCCCTCTACATCTCTCCCTCTACATCTCTCCCTCTACCCCTCTACCCCTCTATCCCTCTACCCCTCTACCCCTCTATCCCTCTACCCCTCTACCCCTCTATCCCTCTATCCCTCTATCCCTCTATCCCTCTATCCCTCTATCCCTCTATCCCTCTATCCCTCTATATCCATCCACACACACACATATATAATATAAACCAAACTCACCTTTTATTTCTTTTAGCCTTGTCAAACCGGAAATCAAATGGATAGAGATGGGATCTGATCAAATGTTTTTTCCGCTCACCACTTGTTTTGAATTTTTCTAGACAACCATCCACCAAACACTGAAACTGGATAAAATCACGGCGATTTTAAGAAACGGTCGTTATTTTATTTTATGAAGGTTGCACCCAATATTTGACTACAATATATAATACAATTTCCTCAGTCTTAAAGGGCCACTCCGGTGATTTAAGTCCTTCATTATGTCGCTCTTTCCCCAGTATATAAATAGGTGAGCTAGTGATACCCTGGTTAGTTCTTTCTTTCTAAAACTCGAAGCCTTTTTTTTTTTTTTTCTTTTTTTTTTTAATCCGATGGTCATATGATGTCAGTTCTGACCTGCTCAGATTTGCTTGGGGGTTATGGATTCGTTTTCTAGTCAATTTCAGTTTGTGTGATGCTGTCACATGGATCTACCATAGCAATGGTGTTGAGGGGCAGGCAAGCACTCCTGTCACAGTAACAAATGATGATCACACAGCTCCTGCCACACAGTTATAATAGAGGAGATCACAGCTCATTCTCCTTAGGGCTCCTGCTCACTTGCGTTTTTCTTGCTCGTTTTTTTCATGCGATTGTCAATGAGACTTTCTAAGGTTAAAAACGCATCACAACTTGGTGCTTTGCAATTTTTGTGAGATGTGTTTTTAACATTAGAAAGTTCCATTGACAATTACGTGAAAAAAGACAGCGATATTGTGTGAAAAAAACATGCAGGAAAACGCAAGTGTTAGGAGCCCTTATTCTATACTTATGGTCCGTAGCTTATTTAGGTGAATATAGAAGGTAATGAAAACTAAACTGTCCGCCCAGCAGACAAACATTGTAGATCCTTAACTAAAAAAAAAAAACGGACCATCAAGATGGTATATGACAGGGAGCTGCAGTAAAGGAAAGTGACTAGAACAGGGGTCCCCAACCACCGGTCCACAGATCGGGCCTGGGCCATTTTTTTTTTTTTTTTTTGCCGGTCTGTGGCGCCGCCGTCAGCCGCTCACCATGTTAGTAGTGAATACTGGCAGGGGCCGCGGCTCCCCTGCAGATATTCACTAAGCATCAACTGATGTTCCCTGTGCTATTGGCAGAATAAAAGAATGCAGGATATCTATAAGCCGAGAGATGGTGAGGGAACACTTAGCTAACTTTAATGAATTCAAGTCCAGATGAATTACTTCCTATTACTAAAGGAAGCAGTAGAGGTAATTGCTGAGCTACTCGCCATAATCTTTGAAAGTTCCTGGAGAACAGGAGAAGTCCCAGAAGATTGGAAAAGGGCAAATATTGTCCTCTTCTTCAAAAAAGAGAAGGTGGTGGATCCAGGAAACTACAGGCCTGTGAGCCTGACTTCTATACTGGAAAAGATCTTTGAACAAATTATTAAACAGCATGTATGCAAGTACTTGGATAAAGATGGAGTAATTAACTAAAGCCAGCATGGGTATGCATGAAACAACTCATGCTAGAATAATCTGATTTCCTTCTATGACAGTATCACCAACTGGGTTGATCAGGAAAATGCGGTAGATATAGTATATCTTGACTTTAGTAAAGCATTTGACAAAGTATCTCATAGCATACTCATTGAAAAAATGACCAAATATGGGATTGACAAGGCAACTGTTAGGTGGATTCACAACTGGCTTAGTGATCGTGCTCAAAGAGTGGTCATAAATGGCTGCCCATCCAAATGGAAGAATGTATTAAGTGGGGTACCACAAGGCTCTGTCCTAGGCCCAGTGTTGTTCAACATTTTTATAAATGATCTGGAGGAGGGAATTGATGGAAAGCTGATCAAATTTGCTGATGACACAAAGCTAGGAGAGATAGCTAACAGCTTGAACAGTGGGCAATGACTAACAGAATGGTATTTAACAAGGAGAAATGCAAAGTCCTACATCTGGGAAAGAAAAATGAATAAAACACATACAGAATAGAAGGAATTGGGCTAAGCGGCAGACCATGTGAAAAAGACTTGGGTATACTAATAGATCATAGACTGAACAAGAGTCAACAATGTGATGCAGCAGCCAAAAAGGCATATACAATTCTGGGATGTATTAAGAAAAGCATAGAGTCTAGATCACGTGAGGTAATTATTCCCCTCTACTGTTCCTTAGTCAGACCTCATCTGAAATATTGTGTCCAGTTCTGGGCACCCCACTTTAAAATAGACATAGACAAACTGGAGCAAGTTCAGAAAAAAGTTACCAAGATGGTGAGCGGTCTGCAAATCATGTCATATGAGGAACAGTTAAAGGATCTGAGAATGTTTAGCTTGCAAAAAAGAAGGCCGAGAGGAGACTTAATAGCTGTCTACAAATATTTGGGGGGCTGTCACAGTGCAGAGGGATCAGCTCTATTCTCATTTGCACAAAGAAAGACCAGAAGCAATGGGATTAAACTGTAAGGGAGGAAACACAGATTAAGGCCATTTACACCAGCCGATTAGCGATTTTTTTCTTAGCGATAAAAGGTGTGTCTATATGTGCGCCCATCGTGCACTTTTCGGGCACTGCAAGCTGACCATTAAATTCAGTCTAACCTAAAAATCGTCATTTACTCTTATCAGCAGTTCTCCACGGGGTGTGGTGATAGCATTGTTTCCCCATAGAGAACAAAGGATCTGAGCGCAGATAATAGCCCTAGGGCTATTAACTACATTTAGTGAAGTCTTCATTTGCACACTTAATTGGTACTTTAAGTAGCTACTTAAAGGGGTTGTCCCGCGCCGAAACGGGGTTTTTTTTTTTTTCAACAGCCCCCCCGTTCGGCGCGAGACAACCCCGATGCAGGGGTTAAACAAGAACACCGGACAGCGCTTACCTGAATCCCCGCGCTCCGGTGACTTCTTACTTACCTGCTGAAGATGGCCGCCGGGATCTTCTCCCTCGGTGGACCGCAGGGCTTCTGTGCGGTCCATTGCCGATTCCAGCCTCCTGATTGGCTGGAATCGGCACGTGACGGGGCGGAGCTACACAGAGCCCCATTGAGAAAAGAAGAAGACCCGGACTGCGCAAGCGTGTCTAATTTGGCCATTAGACGCCGAAAATTAGACGGGCTCCATGGAAACGAGGACGCCAGCAACGGAACAGGTAAGTGAAAAATTTCTTGTAACTTCTGTATGGCTCATAATTAATGCACAATGTACATTACAAAGTGCATTAATATGGCCATACAGAAGTGTATAGACCCACTTGCTTTCGCGGGACAACCCCTTTAATAGTTTATGCAAAATGATCGCTCAAAGCTGTCACTCAAACTGTCATTTGAGCGATTTTTAAGCGATCATCTGCTGGTGTAAATGGGCCTTTAGAGATTAGAAAAAAACTTTCTGACAGTGAGGGTGATCAATGAGTGGAAGGGGTTACGACGGGAGGTGGCGGGTTCTTCTTCAATGGAAGTCTTCAAACAAAGGCTAGACAAATATCTGTCTGGGATGATTTAGTGAAGCCTGCACTAAGCAGGGGGTTTTACCAGATGACCCTGGAGGTCCCTTTCAACTCTACCATTCTATGATTCTCCTACAGAAGTCATTGTGTCTATGGCCCATGAGTTCTACTGTAAATCATTTCTCTAAATGTTCTAAAAGCTAAGGGTTAACTGCAGCTCATGCAAGATGGCAGCCAGCAGAGTTATGTAAAGAAAACAGAACTTAAAAGAAACCCCACAAATTGGAAAATAAAAGATTAGAAAAATGTAAACAAGTTTCATTATCTGTTTTTAATTAGTATAAAAATATATAGTTAATACTATTTTAACATTTGGTAATAGTAGACCAGGACATCCCTCTGTGGGTAAGGCTGGCCTGCCAGTTTTAGTAAATATCATAGTGACACTCAAGAAGTCTTGATCGGTGGGGGTCCGGGTGCAGAGACCACCACTAATCTCTGCAACAAAGGGACAGAAGTGCTCAGCTGAGCAATGTGTCCTTTGGCTGTGCTTGACCCTGCTCAGCTGGTTCCCTGAGTTGTAGTTTATGGGCTCTTGCCTCTGTGGACAGTAACGGAAAGCTGAAGACACAGCAGAGAACAATGATCAAAACTTTTGTTATTACTATAACATGTCAAAAGTTTTCTGAAACTACAGCTACATGCGCCAATGTGTGCAAAAGAAATGTGGTCCACGCATTAGCACAAAACGGCCAAAGTTTCATATGCGCAACTGCTCCATGAAGGTTCAGTGACAAGGGGACTACCCGCTGAGATGAAAGAATCTCCTGTCACAGCTGTGGCAGAGGACCGCCATGCTATCCCATTGCTTTCAATGGGACTGGCGCTACCGCCGCCCAATTGAAAGCAATGGGGTAAAGGCAACTCCTGCAGGGATTTTCAGGGAAGGACTTGAAATATAAGCCCTTCCTAAAAATAAGCCCTAGCTGCTTAAAAGAAACAAATATACATCACCACTCCGGCGCTGTCCAGCACTGGCGCGTCTTCTCCCCAACTCCCCTGAACTGTTCTAAAGCATTTTCTACTGGACGGGGATTTTTAGGTGATGTATTCTTCTTTTTTTTTTTTTCAAGTAGCTAGAGTTTATTTTCAGAGAAGGGCTTATATTTCAAGCCCTTCCCCGAAAATCCCTGCGGGGGTCGCCTTAATCCCATTGCTTTCAATGGGGTGGCAGCACAGTCGGCCCCATGAAAGCAATGGGATAGCATCACGGTCCTCTGTCACAGCTGTGTCAGAGAATTCTTTGATCCCCGTGGGTAGTCCCCTCCATCACTGAACACTGTGACAGTGTTTAGTGATAAGGGGACTCCCCAGGGAGATTAATGGAACCTCTGGGGAGTCCCCTCATCCTCGGGGACAAAGTGATTAACAGTGGATCATTCTGGCCAGAAGCACCTTTTAAATGTTCTTCTATAAGCAGTGGGGAAGCTATTACCTGCACAGGAGTTTCCATTAATTCCTGCTCCCATAGAAGTCAATGTAAACTCTTGCAAAACTCGCACCTATGTCCTAGCTTTTTTAGGTGCGCTCCATTTGGCAGCTCAAATTCTGCACATGTGAACGCTTCTATAGGAACCAATTAGTTCTTTTAGAAGTGTGCATTATGCGCGCGCAAAACACAAATCATCCCTATACTTGGACTCCAAAGAGCACTGCGAGATGGGGGTTTTCTGCTGGTCAAAAACGTGAGCCCAAAATATTGAAAATACAGACACTGTTAGCATACTTATCTTTAGAATTCCACCCTGTTCCCTCTCCAACTGTTTGGATCCCATGCCACATCTATGTTTATACACCTACCAATGACAGCCCATTGTATTTACGTGTTTTCTATTATGACACCACCATATTTGGGTGCAAGTTTCCGACCCACTCATGCACCATTTCTTCCATATGAAAAAAGAAAATTTCACAGACTAATATCATAAAATGTCAAAACATAGCCTTTAAATTATACAAAACCAACCCTTAAAACTGGCACATCCCCAATTTGCCTTTTGCGATATTTCCTTCTTAAAGGGATGCAGAGGACTAGCCGAACATTTAAACCCTAGGAAAAGTCACCTATTGAGATACACCTGATGCAATAGCCAATTGACAGTAACAGCAGTGTGGCCCAATAGACAGTTTCCTGCGATCCACTAGGATGATGTGAATGACCAGTGTGACACGAAATATGAATATGCATGCATCAAAGATGAATGTCTGTGATTGCTTCATCGAGCGCCAGCTCCGATTGGCTAAGCATCACAGCACTCACAGGCAGTGTTTCCAGAAGGCGGGGATTTTTCAATCCCCAGCCAGAAGAAATGATGAAGAACAGTCCCAGGGACCAGGAAAAAGATTCAGTGGAGTCAGACAGCGCTTTTTTTTTTTCCTGCAGCTAGGGCTTATTTTCGGGATAGGGCTTATATTTCAAGGCTACCCCAACTCCACCCCCACCTCCAAAATCCTCGCAAGTGGTGCTATAAAGTCAAACAACTTTGTAGTGCAACACTGTAACGCCACAAAATCGTGTTATCGCCGTGAGAAAACGCAGCGATATCGCATGGACCATCGATGCAACATCACTGCAATTAAATTGCATCACTATCATGTCACCCGTTTGTATGCGGCCTTATGGACATAACACTTAAAGGGGTTGTCTCGCGGGAGCAAGTGGGGTTATACACTTCTGTATGGCCATATTAATGCACTTTGTAATATACATCGTGCATTAAATATGAGCCATACAGAAGTTATACACTTACCTGCTCTGTTGCTGGCGTCCTCGTCTCCATGGTGCTAACGCTGTCTTCTCCTTCCATTTAGACGCGCTTGCGCTGTGCGGTCTTCTGCTGTTTCAATGGAGCTGCTCCTGCTGGCTCCCCGCTGAGAGCTAACAATACTAGCTCCCGTGCAGGTGTACGGGAGCTAGTATGTGCGGGGACGCAGCGGAATCCAGCCATGCCCGCGGACATGCACAGAAAGAGACATTTTCTTAACTGTCCAGATCCAACGCGGGTCTCCTCTGTGCCAGCTGGATCTTCTTTCTTCAGCATGGCAAATGCATCTGGACGCTCTAGCAACGTGCAGACACATGCTCAGTGCAAATTTTTTGGGGGGTGCCCAGAGCTGGACACAGTATTCCAGATGACATCTGACCAAAAAAAAAGTAGAGAGGGATAATTACCTCAGGTGATCTAGACTCTATGCTTCTCTTAATAAATCCCAGAATAGTTTTTGCTTTTTTTGCTACTGTATTTCACGGTTGACTCATGTTCAGTCTGTGATCTATTAGGCCTCATGTCCACGGGGAAAATCGGGCCCGCTACGGATTCTACATGTAGAATCTGCAGCGGGTCCCTCCTGCCCCGCGGACATGAGCGCTGAAAATAAGAATTTAAAAGCATTTACCTATCCGTAGCGGTCGGCGAAGCTTTGCTCTTCCTCACGGCCGGATCTTCTTTTTCGGCCGGCGGATGAATTCCTTACGCCGGCGGCACATCGCCGGCACGTCGTCGACGTGCCGCGCGCATGCGCCGGGCACATCCGCCGAGCCGAAGCAAGGGAGATGCGGCCGTGAGGAAGAGAAGAGCTTCGCGGTCTGCTGCGGGTGAGTAAATGCTTTAAATTCCTATTTTAGGTCTCCCGCGGATCCGGACGGCTTCCATAGGCTTCAATAGAAGCCCGCGGGAGCCGACCCCGCGGGAGACCCGCACGAAAATGGAGCATGGTCCAGATTTTTTCATGCTCCATTTTTTTTAAAATGCCTTTTATTGACGATCCGCGGGTATTTATCTACCCGCGGGTGGTCAATGCATCCCTATGGGGTGCGGATCCGCGCGCGGGAGATCCGCTGCGGATTTTAAATCACATTTTGCCCGTGGACATGAGGCCTTAGGATGCTGATTTCTTTAACACATGTGCTGCTGTTGCGGCTTAGCTTAATTTTTCCCATTTGTATCTGCTTTTCCTATTTCTTGCTCAGATGTAGGACTTTGCACTTTGCCCACTGTTCAAGTTTGGCCAGATCCTTTTGAATCCTCTCTTTTCTCCATTGTTAGCCATTCCTCCTAGCTTTATACCATTAACAAACTTGATCAGTTTTCCCTCGATTCCCTCCTCTAGATCATTTATAAAAATATTGAACATTGGGAAGAGCCTTATGCTACCCCATTTGAGACATTGTTCCAGTTGGATGTGTAGCCATTTATGACCACTCTTTGAGCACGATCACTCAGCCAATTGTGAATCAACCTAAAACTTGCCTTGTCGATCCCATATTTGGAAACCAACCTCTTACAGCTTTCCTTTCACTGCAGGTTTCCTGTGCCAAAGGAAACAAAGCAGAGCATCACCCAATCACCCTCATACTTCACTATATGTAGGGTATTCTTTTCAAAAGAGTGTTCTACCAAGTGCTAGAGAGGCTTGTCATGAAGTGGCTTGAATAAATCCGAAACGTCAATTCATTAAATGGCTACTCCGGTGATTTCTCCCCCTCTTTTATTATGTAGTGTAGCAGGTGAGAGGAGAAGTCAGCGATAGAATGTATGTGTCGCAGAGGTTGCTCAACTCGGTGATGTAGGCCTCGCATCCTCTCTCCAGTACAGGTTTTCACCAGAGCCAGGGAACCAGGTGGAGCTCAGGCACCTGCTAGATGTAAAAGGAGTCAGTCTGCAGAGCAGGAGGTAGTGTGTGTGTGTCTGTGAGCTTCAGACATGTGCACTGTGGAAGACTAAAACAGGCATTTGTCTTCCCAGGAGGCTGAGCAGATCTTTGTTCTACTACTGACTAGAGGAAGCTACTCACAAGTCTACTAAGAGGTTGCTACCAAAGAGGCTCCACTTCAAGCTGGTAAAAGCTGCCTGAAACAGAACTACCACTGTTATATTGCTTATTGCTATGGATAAAAAGGACATTCAGATGTTCATACTACTTACTACATTGAACTTTAAGGACTTTTGATTTCTTCCACTTTTACTGGGATACCAGCTGTTTATGTTATAACCTCTCGTGTGAATAAACCAACACGAACAGTCTTTTGTTGTTTGCCTGGCGTTTAAACCCCCTAGAACGTCACAGTAGCTATCCACCCAATATATATAGTGTTACCTCGGTTAGTTATTTCTTTCACTCTTAAATTACTGGCCTTTTTCCTGAGAGGTTTATGTAATCTCAATTCTGCCTAGTTCAGCTCTACAGTATTAGTGTATCTTGATGCCACTGGAAGTTAGGAGTTTGACAGGCCTTGGATGAGTAACACCCCCTGTCACACTCCTAGCTTCTGATTGGCTCAAGAGCTGAAGGTCCTTCTACCTTTCTTTTGTTCTTTGAGTGGCCGGTGCTCAGCTCCAGCGCTCTGACAGCAGGTACCCGGCACAGGCAGATGGCCAGATATAGCCGCCGTGGCAGCTTCAATTTCAAAGACATTCTGCTGTCTGCTACTGGGCTGCCAGGACCTGCAGCCCTGCAAACTCTCCACCCAATCACGGACAGAGGGCGTCACCTACCTGTCAAACTTGACTTCATCAGGAATTCCTTGTGGCGTCAAGATACGCTAATACCCAGATCTACTTGGGTCTATACTACATGAATCTAGTCAATTTATCAGTCTGTGTGATGCTGTTTCATGAATCGTACCACAGAACCTGGCTAGAGAGGGACACGGAATCTCCCATCACAGTTACGGATGATCACACAGTTTTATAATAGGAGATCACAGCTCATCCTCCTGATTGTATACTTGTGGCCTGTAGCTTATTTAGCTGAATATAGAAGGTAATGATAAATTGTCTCCCCAGCTAGCAGAAATGGTACGGCCTTTAGCTAATGCTGTGCTATTACACCATGGGATTTATTTGAAAGTAAAAAATCTCACTCTCAAGATGGTGCTTGATAAGAACCAGAAAGGCATCTGCACTGCACGGATGTGGCACAGATGAGACCTCGAGAGTGTGACAAACAATTAAGTGAATGGACAGGGATGGAATATAGGAATTATTAAAAAAAATATATTGATTTTTTAATTACAATTTCAAGCAGCGTTTTTTGAACGCATTTCACAGCGTTGGGGTGTTAAAAAATGCTCTCAATCACTGTGATGGAGGAGTGCAAAAGGCCATTTTCCCAAAACACAAAAGGCTATTAGGCAAAAACAGATTGACTCAAGTCAAAATACAGAAGGCTATACACCATAGATAAAGAACAAGGTCTTATTAACCATAGCAAAGCACAAAGACTAAAAACCCAGAAGGCTATCAGTTCTAGTTTAAGCTGAGAGACTTTCAGGTGTAAGCTTAGGCCATACAGGTCCTGGTTCTGAGTAATAAGCGCACACAGAGCCATCTGCTATAAATTTTGATTCTTGTAGTGTTAGCGCAAAGGCAGAATCCAATCCAATAAAGCAGGGTGATTGTACTCTGGACTGGCTGGAGATCCTCTCTGAAAGTGCTCATTTCTCTGCCAAGCTATCCTACTCCAATCAGTGGTAGAACTAGGTGTTGTCCAGATTAGTAAATACTGTACTTCTTTTATCAGGTGCTTCCATCAACAGATGGAATTTAGAAGGTCTTATAACACAAACCTCCGAGCCAGGTGCAACAACCCACTGAGTACCCCACCATCACTGAAGAGTTCCCCATAACTGTAGAAATATCTTTGTGAGGCAGAGAAAGGAAAACTCTTTCATAATGTCCAGAGACAAGAGAGTCCAGCATCTGCTGCAGGAGACAACAGACAATAGGATGATTCAAGATTATCCAGTGACTTCCCGTGGAGACTCACATGGGGAACAGGTAACCTCTCTGATTTTGGGAACACAGTTCTGCAGTCTGCCACCTTTACAGATCTGGAGAAATCCCTGAAAGAGCAGAGTTGTTTTTTGTAACCTTCAAAAAAAATCTAATTTGCAATACACGAATAGCAAACAGCCTGATATCGTGTCCACGTGCCTTTGGTCTTAAGGCCTCTTTCACACAGACGTTTGCGATATTGCCGCTACAAAATCGTGGTGATATCGCAGCTTTGCTCCCGCGATTTTGTAGCGTCAGCGATGCTTTAAAAAAAAATAATATCACATCACTGCCGCGTGCGATTAAATAGGACGATTGTTTATCGCAAAAGTCAATAGGAGTTTGTAATGTTAAAATTGCATCACACAAAAATCACAAATTCAAGCGATGCAATAAACAAGGAAGCTTTAAGGGAAACATTGGCGATTTAAAAAAATTAATCACACATCACAGAAAGCTAGAGCATGCCGCGTTTTTTTTTCTCGCAACATAGCTTGAGTGAATACATCGCTAATGTGATGGAACCCATTGGAAAGAATGCGTTTTGTAGCACTGTCACATTGCTGAAAAAAAAATCGGGCAATTTTGTAGTCTATGTGAAAGTGTCCTAAAGGAGATGAGATTGAAAGTGTGCTCTATTCATTGAGTAAAGCCTGACTGCTGACAGATCTTTCAGAACTCAGTTGACAAGCAACAGAGACAAAGGAAGCTGGAAAGACTACAAAAGCATTGCTAATGACCTGGGTGTATGAAGCACAGAATATTATAATACAGCTGGAATTCAGGAAGCTTATGATGAAGCACACATACACATTCCCATATATATCCACTCTACTACTATAAAGGCCTCTCTCACACAAGCGTGTGGTCACGGTGTATTATGTGCAGTTTTTGTACACCTAACGTGCAGTATCAGCCTCCCATACACAGCACGAAAAATGCTCCCCCCCCAAAAAAAAAAAATCATGGCATCACCATCTTGGTGCGTATTATGTGTAAAAAACACGCCAAGATATAGTACGGGGATTGTCAACATGCAGTAAGTGTGCATGTCATTGCGTACTTGCTGTTAATTCACGAGAGGCATACAGTTCATTATGCCCCTGTAAAAAGGCAGTGTGTAAACAGATACAGCTCTGAAATAGGTGCTTTAACAAGCTCAGAATTACGTAATCACATACCATATTGGTATTTTCTGCCATAATCGTGAAGAGAGAGTCATGCCACTCACGAATGTGGATGTCCAAAAGCCTGACAGACGGAAAAGATCTTTTGCAGGTGGAACAAACATTTCTATGCAGCGCGTTGTAGTGATGTTCATAGGACTCCAATGTGTCAAAGAGCTGCATACAATCTGCCACCGGGCAAGGAAACTGCAACACCCTGGAGAGATAAACACAAGAAAGGTCTAAGAGAAATGGAAAATTCAAAGGAGATTTATGTATGTAGTACATAGATAGTAAGGCAGCAAATATGACCCCCAACTCCCTGCAGTCAGCAGCCGAGGACAGAGCTCTAACAAGCAGTATATGAAGTGTACAGAATAGCCGGCAAAGACCGTGTACGGGCTGCGGTAAGCACTGCGCATGCCTGGGGTTATGACGTCACAAACATGCACAGTGTGACTTATTTTCCAAATCCCCCGTTCTGTGTAGAGAGAGTGTGGCTGCATATTAAAGGCTGTTCATTTGAAGGGAGACGCAAGGAACTAGAGTGTGCTGTGATTTATTTCTCCTGTATTTTACATGCAGTGTCCACTCGCAGTCCAAATGCAGGTGTGAATGGAAGAATGACAGTCGATCGACTTTCATTGCCTCTATTCACCGCATGTTATGCAGAGAAATATGGGTGTTTCAGTACCAGAGATATTTAGTTTCATTTTTTAAGGGGGCTTGTTTTTTGCAGGTTAAGTTGTATTTTTCATTTTAGCGTACATATAAAGTATTATATGATTTAATTTGCTTTCTGAGAAGGACTGGGGAAAAAAAATCCCACCATTTTTTAATTTCATTTTTACGGAGATCCGGCATGCAGAATAAATAACGTGATCGCCTTCTTTGGGATAGCAGGATTCCAGCAATCTAAGTTTCTAGAGAATTTGTAAAGATTCACTGAGCCAGCAAGAACTCTAATGCTTCATTTACACGGGACGACTGTTGGATAAATGACTACACAAGTGGTTGTTGGCACTCGTGCAGAGCATTTAGACAGACAGATCATCGTTGGCTACTGCAGACTACTTGCTCAGCACTTCATGCTCTAATAGAAGCTATGCGCGTTTACACGCAGCGAGAAGTCAGTGCTCCTACGATGATTTTTATGCTGGTTGAAAGTCATCTATATATATATAAAGCTGAAAGCACTGATTGACTTGACTTGACTTGCTGACTGAAACATGAATTTTGGCACGAGCATAGACTATCTCCAAAATAGGAAAAGTAATTGGGTCCCAACTCGATTTAATTCTAGCGCAAAAAAATTGGCGTCGAAATTTTACGTACATAATCTAAATCTGTCACTTCCCAATGCCTTAGAAACTTAAAATTTGGCACGAGCATTGATTATGACATAAATAGGAAAAGCTAATGGGTCCCAACTCGATTATTCAATTCTATGCGCAAAAGAATTGGCGTAAAAATTTTACGTTCGGAATCTAATTTTCTCACTTTCCGGTGTCATAGAAACGGGAAATTTGGCACGAGCATTGATTATGTTATAAATAGGAAAAGTTCATAGGTCCCAACTCGATTATTCCATTCTATGCGCAAAAGAATTGGCGTAAAAATTTTACGTGCGGAATGTAATTTTTTCACTTTCCGGTGTCATAGAAATGGGAAATTTGGCACGAGCATTGATTATGTCATAAATAGGAAAAGCTAATGGGTCCCAACACCATTATTCAATTCTATGCGCAAAAGAATTAGCATCCAAATTTTACGTAGATAATCTAAATCTCTCACTTCCCAATGTCATAAAAACATGAAATTTGACACAAGCATTGATTGTGTCATAAATATGAAAAGTTAATGGGTCCCAACTTGATTATTCAATTCTAAGCGCAAAAGAATTAGTGTCCAAATTTTATGTACGTAATCTAATTCTCTCACTTCCTGATGTCATTTTATATAAAGGAAACGTCGCATGGTTACCTCCACGTGGTGTTTCCTGGGTAACGCAGAGAACTATGCAAAATGGTGAACATATGTTTTTCTTCAGTATCTCTAAAGTAACCACGACTTCGTAAGATTTTCCGCGTGAACACCAGATAAACACCAGTACCAAATTAACTCGGGCGAAGCCGGGTATATCAGCTAGCCTGTATATATAAAGCTGAAAGCCCTCACTGACTGACTCACTGACTGACTGACTCACTGACTCACTGACTGACTGACTCACTGACTGACTGACTCACTGACTGACTGACTCACTGACTGACTGACTCACTGACTGACTGACTCACTGACTGACTGACTCACTGACTGACTGACTCACTGACTCGCCAAAAGTTCTCCAACTTCCCAATATCGTAGAAACATAAATTTTGGCACAAGCATAGATTATCTCCAAAGTAGGAAAAGAAATTGGGTCCCAACTCGATTATTCAATTATAGCGCAAAAGAATTAGCGTCGAAATTTTACGTACGTAATCTAATTCTCTCACTTTCCGGTGTCATAGAAACGTGAAATTTGACACGAGCATTGATTATGTCATAAATAGGAAAAGCTAATGGGTCCCAACTCCATTATTCAATTCTATGCGCAAAAGAATTAGCGTCCAAATTTTACGTACGGAATGTAATTTTCTCACATCGAAACTTAAAATTTCGCATGGGCATTGAATATGTCATAAGTAGGAAAAGTTAATGGGTCCCAACTCGATTATTCAATTCTTTGCGCAAAAGAATTAGCGTCCAAATTTTACGTACAGAATGTATTTTTCTCACTTTCCGGTGTCATAGAACCGTGAAATTTGGCACGATCATTGATTATGCCATAAATAGGAAAAGCTAATGCGTCCCAACTCGATTATTCAATTCTATGCGCAAAAGAATTAGCGTCCAAATTTTACGTGTGGAATGTAATTTTCTCACTTTCCGGTGTCATAGAAACAGGAAATTTTGTACGAGCATTGATTATGTCATAAATAGGAAAAGCTAATGGGTCCCAACTCGATTATTCAATTCTATGCGCAAAAGAATTGGCGTCCAAATTTTACGTGCGGAATGTAAATCTCTCACTGGTAAATCTCTCCCACAAGGTACTGTATGACTTTTTGATTAATTTTTGTTCATTTTTTTTTCTTGGAGATGGCAGTAAAAATTTACTATCCTGGCACTGCATATTTTTTCCTGTTGGCGTTCAACATGCTGGATTAATAGTGATATTTTGATAAACTTCACTTTTACGGACGTGGTAGTACGGTTTCTTTTTTTTTTAAGCAATGACTTTGGAATGCTTTATGGAGCAAACGTGGAAGGGGTTAAAGACTGTTCATTGAATAAAAATTAGAAAATTGCATATAATAGATTCAAATACAAGATCTGCATAAAACCCAGTTCAAAACAGTCACATTTTTTCACTATGGATTTTCCTGCTATTTTACTGCAAAATCAATCCGTATTTGGCTGCAGATTTCACAACAGCAATACAAAATTTGGAGCATGTCCTAAAATCCATGAGGCTTTTTTCCTATTGTGTGTGACTGCAAGGGATCGCTACAGTCCCTTCCAGACTGGACGGAATTGGTTTCAGGGTGCTGGACAGAGGAGGCTATAGAAAGGCCAATAGATCTTTTTTTACCCATTTTACACAATTTTGTGCTTCCTGTATTTTTTTTTTTTTTTATCTGAAAACCCCTTCAAGGGCATCAAAAAGTTCATTTCAAGTGATGATATCATGGGGTTTAATGAAAATATGCATTTTAACATTTCAGTGATGGAAATGATTGAAGAATATGTTCTCCTCTAATAAATTAATCTCTGTTCCCACTGTTTGCAGTGTAAATTCAGAATATATGCTAAATACACTGCATGTACATAAGCAACTGTATGCCAAGGAATAACATTCCTTTTCCATAACTCACTGCAAAATGTACAGAAAGGAAAAGAAAAAACATAGAAGATTAGCTAAATAGAAGTGCATTGTAAACACAGCCAGTATTTAGCCTTCAAAGTCTAGGGCTGCCTGTCACAGCCAGGACGGAATATCGTGAGCGATATTCCGCCGCAGGGGAGAGCACTGACATAAAATTGGAGCAAGTCGCAGCAATCCTGTGTGCGGAGAATCACAATGATACACCGCTCATGGATGTTAGGCTGCGCTTTCTATAGTTAGCTTATAGAAAGCTTTTTCTGGCGTGATCCACAGCGATTTATCGCAAGCGGATCATCGCCCTTGAAAGGCAGCTTTAGTCGTTCTCACACAGGCGACAAAATAGTGAGATTTTCTCACGATGTAACATTACTACAAATCGCATGTATGCGAAGCCCATGCTTTTTTAATGGGTTCCTTCACATAAGCAATGTTTTGTGGACTGCTGCAGTGTGATAAAAAAACGCGATTTGCGGTGTTTTGTAGCCCATGTTTCCCTATGGAGCCTTCCTTTGTGCTGCATCGCATTGCATGAAAAGAATAGATTACTTACCGCTACTCCTTTTTCCAGGAGTCATCACGATAACCCCATTTACATATGGAGGTTGCCCTCTGACCTTGGTAGGGACAGGAAAAGCCCTTAAAGCACCTCCCCTCCACCATCTCCTCAGTGACTTTCAAATTATTACGGTGGACAGTGTATACTGAACCAAAATTATCCTTTATTTTGTCACATTTTACATTGATAAAAGAACGAATATTCTATAGGGGAGGGAACTATGGGCCGTCATGACGACTCCCGGAAAAACGACAACCGGTAAGTAATCCATTCTTTGCCCGGTTGTCATCCCGATGGCCCCATTTACATATGGAGTAATACCAAATTATAAGTAACTTATGGTGGGACTACTGCCTGGAGGACTTTCCGTCCATATCCCAAATCTTTGTCAAACTGCACATTAACCCTATAGTGCTTAATAAATGAGTGCAGACTAGACCAGGTAGCCGCTTTACAGATTTGTTTAGTGGAGGCCTGTGTTTTCTCTGCTTACGAGGAGGAGAGGGATCTTGTTGAGTGGGCTCTGATATTTCCCAGAGGATTGAGACCCCTTGTTTTGCACGCCTCCTGGATGGCCATCCTAATCCATCTTGCAATGGTACTTTTAGACGCTATCTTTCCTCTGCTTGGCCCCTGAAATTGGACAAAGAGGCTTTTAGGTTTCCAGAAGTATTCGGTAGCCTCTAGAGAGTAACATAGTAACATAGTTTGTAAGGCCGAATGAAGACAATGTCCATCTAGTCCAACCTGTTTTATCCTCTTGTGTTGTTGATCCAGAGAAAGGCAAAAAAAAACCGTAAGAGCAGAAACCAATTAGCCCTTTTGGGAGAAAATTCCTTCCCGACTCCCTAATGGAAATCTGACTAATCCCTGGAACAACCCCTAATAGTTCCTACCTGCCTGTATACCCGGATTAACAATTAACCTAAGATTTATATCCTGTAATATCCTTCCACTCCAGAAAGACATCAAGTCCCCTTTTAAACTCCTTTATGGATTTTGCCATCACCACATCCTCAGGCAGGGAGTTCCACAGTCTAACTGCTCTTACAGTAAAGAACCCCTTTCTGTGTTGGTGATGAAACCTGCTTTCCTCTAGACGTAGCGGATGCCCTCCCATTACCGCAGTCCTGGGTATAAACAGATCATGGGAGAGATCCTTGTATTGTCCCCTCATGTATTTATACAGAGTTATTTGATCGCCCCTTAGACGTCTTTTTTCTAGAGTAAATAATCCCAATTTGGATAGCCTCTCCGGATATTCCAGTCCCTTCATTCCATGTATTAGTTTAGCTGCCCTTCTTTGAACCCCCTCCAGCACTGTAACATCTTTCCTGAGCACCGGTGACCAGAACTGTACACAGTATTCCATGTGAGGCCTGACAAGTGCCTTATATAGTGGGAGGATAATGTTCTCGTCCCTCGCCCCTATACCTCTTTTAATGCACCCCAAGACTTTATTAGCTTTTGCAGCAGCTGACTGGCATTGGTTACTCCAGTTTAGTCTACAATCCACTAGTACACTCCCAGGTCTTTTTCCACCTTACTTTTTCCTATACTTTATATTGGTGACATCTGTTTCTGCTGCCCATGTGCATAACCTTACATTTTTCAACAATGAACTTCATTTGCAATTTTTCTGCCCAAACCCCCAGCTAGAACAGCCCTCCTAACGCCTAAGCTATGGAATTCGTTTTGTCATTACAGGAATCCTGGCAGAAAGAGGGTAGGGTAATTGCCTACTCTCTTTTAAATTTAGGAACTACATTCGGAAGAAAGGCAGGATCTAAGTTAAAGATAATTCTATCGTCATATGCGGCTCCACACAACCTAACACCTGTAATTCCCCCACTCTCCGTGCCAAGGTTATGGTGACCAGGAGACTGACTTTAAGCGTGAGCAACTTTATGGGGAGTTGGGAGAGAGGTTCAAAGGGTGGCTTACAAAAACTGTTGAGGACTAGGTTTAGGTCTCATGTAAGAAAGGTTTCCCTGATAAAGGGCCAGAGTCTGTCAGCCCCTTTAAGGAACCTGTGGACCCAGCGATGCTCAGCTAATGGAAAATCCAAAATGCTGCCACCTGTACTTTAAGGGTCCTTAGGCTTAAACCCTTTTCTAGGCCTGCCTGCAAAAATTCCAGAATTATGGGTATATCTATGTTTGGGGGCTCACTTGGATCTAGTTTACAGTATTCCGAGAATTTCCTCCACACCTTGTTGTAAATCGCTATGGTTACAGGTTTGCGGCTTTTGCCCAAAGTAGTAATAGCTTTTTGTGTGAGCCCTTTCCTCCCAAGTATTATGCCTTCAGCATCCAGGCTGCTAATTTCAGTTTCTCGACTCCCGAGTAAGTTAGTGGACCCAGGAATAGGAGATCCTGCTCGACTGGTAGCTGAAGTGGGCCCTGGATTGCTAGGGTCTTCAGTAGGGGATACCAAGATCTCTTGTCCCACATAGGAGCAGCTAGGATTACTGCTGCTCGGCTGACCTGAACCTTTTTGAGGATATGAGGAATCAGTGGGATGGGGGAAAAGTGCATAAGCCAGATCTACGTCCTAGTTCTGAGATAGGGTGTCTACCCCGAATGAATTGTCCCTCGGATTGAGGGAATAGAAGTCCCAGCCTTTTGTATTTGTCCTTGTGGCAAATAGGTCGATCTGTGGTTGCCCCCACTGATGTGTTAGCAGATCAAAGGTCTGTTTCAGACGCCATTCTCCTGGAAGGACTCTTTGCCTGCTGAGGACATCTGTGATGGTATTTGTAGCTCCCTTCAGATGGATTGCTGAAAGCAATAGCACCGTGGATTCTGCCCAGCGTAGTATCCTTGCTGCCAACTGTTGAAGGTGCGGGTGTCCTGTTCCCCCTGGTGACGAACAAACGACAAGGCTGTCATATTATCTGTCAGGATTTTGACATGCTGTCCGCTGAGGTGGGGTTCTGCTGCGCAAAGTGCCTCCGATAAATTTACTGTAGGATATGAATTTGTTTAGGGCCTTGAGATTAAAGATAGTTGTTATAGAGCCATTAGGTTTTTTTGATTAAGTAGGGGGGGTGGGTGGGGGGGGGGGAAATAGAACCCCTCACCCCTTTCCTGTTCGTGAACCTGCATAATGCCTCCTTGATCTTTTAGTTCCTGAATGCCCTTCATCAGATTTTTCTAATCTTGCGAGGACCCCAGGGAGCTTAGGAAGAATCTCTGGGGATAGGGAGTTAATATCCGGTTTCGATTATTTGTAGTACCCAGGGGTTGGATGTTACCCGCCGCCACTGGCCCAGATATCATGACAGTCTACCCCCCACCGTTGGACCAGAAATTTGCTGAAGTTCCTTACCTCGACCTCCTTTGGGGTACGAGCACCTCCCTGTTTTCCCATTTTCCTATGGCCTCTAGAGGTGGCTGCCATGTCTTTCTTGAGAAGGGTGTTTTTTTTTTATATGACCTTCTATGCAGAAGGATTTTATACTTGTCCCCTGCTTTCTGTAGGATCTTGTCGAGGACAGGTCTGATCATGTCTTCCCCCTGGAAGAGGATTGCGCAGAGCTTGTTCTTCGATGTCACGTCTGCTGACCACGATTTCAGCCACAGCGCTCGTCTTCCAGTGTTACTTAGGACTGTGGTTTTTGCACCATATCTGACCGATTCCGCTGACGCATCAGCTAGGAGACCTGTAGCCATTTTTTAGGAGGGGAAGGCAGCTATCTATTTCCTCTCTAGGAGCTCATTCTTTTATTGAGGTCTTCATTCGGTTCAGCCACAGAACCATAGACCTAGCTACGGACGTTGCCGCAATGGTAGCTTCAATGGTGAAGGAAGTCGCTTCATCATCAGTCCATCGACCTTCTTATCCATGGTATCTGAAAGTTACAATGCATCCTCAAAGGGTATCAGGGTTTTTTATAGCCACTTTGGCTATCTGCATGTCGACCTTCGGGGTTTCTCTATATATGTGGACATCTTCTGGTGCAAATGCCAACCTGTTTTTAATTTCTTTTGAGACAGAGTCTCTTTTCTGGCTCCTGCCATTCATCAGAGATGACTTGCTGCAGGGTCTGGTTTATCGGAGCCCCCCAAACATTTAATCCTGGACGATTCTGGGTGTACGGTCTTCTTCAACTTGCATAGTCTCTCTCACTGCTTTGAGGAGATGTTGCATATCATCAGAAGCGAAGTAATAATTTTTCTCACCCATGGCTTGTGGCAGCGAGTTCTCCAATTCCCCTTCTGACAGGTGTTCCAGGGAATCCTGAGATATAACTCAGTGACTCTCCTGGCCTTGACCTTTTGGAGGGTCTTAACGGACCAGGCTGCAGATAGGGAAGGGATGCCATAGAGGCTTCCCTTATCATACCCCTAATATCTGCCTTGAAAGCCGCCCTCTCTTCTGCCAGTATTTTCCCTGTACATTTTTCGCATAGGGATTTTTAATAATTGTCGTCCAATTTCTTTTTGCAGATAATGCACTTTCTAGTCCGTTTTAAGGGTGCATTTTACTCTTCGCACCTTCCTTATTAGTCTGAAGAGATCCATGCAGTCTCTTCAGACTGATAAGGAAGGTCCGAAGAGCAAAATGGACCCTAAGAATGGGCTAGAAAGTGCTTTATCTGCAATCCGTCTGAAGAGACCCATGTAGAGAATAGGGGAAAGGGGGAAAAAAAAAAAGAGAACAATATGCATTCAAATTAACCACAGTGACATTGCATATTCCTTTTTTGGCATTTAGACACTCATGGTTTGTAGGGTGTCTGCCTCTGCTGCCCATGCTGAGCTGTTGCATGCTGACATGCTGGAGTACTTCCTTGGGTCTGCAGGATAATTTTCAGCAGGAGCAGACCCTTTCAGGGAAGGTGGTATTTAAATTTGGCGACATTTTCTGGGTTTGTGCCGGTAGGTACGCCCCATACATCGTGCGCGTGACATCACCACGCCAGATGACGTCATCACTATGCATCCCATAAGGCTGAGAAGGACGTCGCCGTTTCCCTGCTGCCAGGAAGAACAACCTGAGGCCGGAGTTCTCTGCAGCAGCGGTGATCTGCGTCCAGGAAAAGCTGACCCGCCCATGGAGACCTGCGATGTGCGGCAACTGACAGCTCCATGGCGGCGAAGGCCGGGGATGCAAGGACCGAAGCCGTGTGCAGACCCAGCCTCCTCCCACCAGGGGATCTTCGGCGCTTGTGCCCTTGGTGAGTACTATCCCCCAGAGCTTGCATCTGGCCACCGGAGGGACAGAAAGACACTGAGAAGATGACGACCGGGAAATAGTGTTTTTCGTGCGGTGCAATGCAACTTTAACAGTAGGAAGTCTACTGTTTTCCCTAAAATAAGTCCTGGCTGCATTAAAAAACAAACAAACAAAAAAAAACCGGTACATTACCTAACTGGTCCTGTCAGGTCTGCCGCACTTCTCCTTCCGAAGCTCCAGCACACTTATTTGCAGTCTTCATCAGCTGCTTCCTGGTTGGTCGGTTCATAAATAACGACTCCAGGAAGTGCTGGCTCTGACTGGCTGAGCCGCGGCACTCGCGAACCATATCAGAGCCAGCGCTTCCTGAAGTCAGGATTTATGAACCCTCTAAACAGGAAGCAGCGCATAAAGACTGCAAACAAGTGTGCCGGACCTTCGGGAGGAAAATTGTGAAGGAGCGGACAGAGCGTGTTAGGTAATGTATTACTATTTTTTTTTTTTTTAAATGCAGCCATGGTTTTTTTTTTCAGGGTAGGACTTATATTTCAAGCCCCTTCCCCCAAAAAATCCCAGCAAAAGGGCGCTACAAAGCCGTGCGAGAAAACAGCGATATTGCACAGAGAATTTTCTTGCGCGATATCGCTGTCAACCATATGAAAGAGGTCTTAAAGTTATAACACACTAGCAGATTTTACATACCTCAACCTTTTCTCTACTTCTCCAATGCCTGTCAAAACATCTAGAATGTACAAATGGCGATGTACATCCCCATCCTATGTAAAATAAAGGTTGTAGAATTATATTCGGAAGAACACAATAAATTAATGTGAAATTATTAGGACAGATCTGCTCAATTAGCCCATTCATAACAAAAAAAAAACAACTTTGGGCTGCTTCGCAAATAGCAGTCATCACGGAGTACTGTGGACGACTAATGACTACTTGTCTGAGTATGTAAGTGCTTCTTATGTTCTATCCCTGGTGACATCAAAGGCTGTACAACATATATGAAACACAGAGCCTGACCGACATAAGAACAACAAAGTTATGGCTCTTGGAAGGGGAGGACAAAACAAACAAGATGAGAATACAACTAAGCCATTATTAGCTCACACACAACAAGCGGTCCTGACAAAAGACAACCATCTACCGCCACCACATAGATCTGGTGAGCTAAAGGACCTGTGGTGATGTCACTACTGTGGGAAGAGCCATTCTGGAGTTTGGTAGTACTGTATGCTGTGTTTGTCTTGTGTGGGACCCAAGATGGCTGTAGTAGAACTGTGTGCGTGATATGTGGTGATCATAATTGATGTACCATGAAGCAAAGCTGTATATGTGTGAATCAATATGTAGCAGAGCTCGGTATGTGATGCGTGGGAAACAAGATGGATGTAGTAGAGTTGTGTGTGATGAGTGGGGATCATAAGGGATGTACCATGTAGCAGAGCTCTGTGTGTGTGAATCAGGATGTAGCAAAGCTGTGTTTTGCGTCCTTGGAACGTGCAACCTCAATAACATAAATCAAAATGCACAACTGTGCAAAAGGAAACAAAAACTAAAGGGGAATGCTCTCCCTATCGTCCCCTAACCCGGGAGGGGACCCTGCCTACTCGGCAGACTGACCGCGCTGAAAAGTGCGAGCCTGCACTCAAACCTGGGCCACTGACCAGTCCCTAACTGGGAGCCCTAGCGCAAAACAAAAGGAGAACAAAACCAAACAAAACAGCAAAGAACTTAGCTTATCCAGCAGAGCTTCCACCACACTGTGTTGCTCCGTCGCTGTCCAACATAGAACTGCAGTGAATCATTGACCAGCACAGGAGTAACAGTTAGCACTGCTTAAATAGCAGCAGAGCAACTTAACACCAGGTGCTGACTGACATTAATCTTGCAACCACCACACCTCTCAGCTCCAGGAGAGGTAGGAATGCTGCTAAACCCTAGTTTGGCCTGAAAGCAAGGTGGGAACCTCAGAACGGCTGCAACACTGTGTTTGTTGTGTGCTGTGGGGATCAGGATGGATGTAGTAGAGTTGTGTGTGAGGTGTGGGGTTTATAATAGATGCACCATGCAGCAGAGCTGTGAGTAAGTGTGTGAGATTCAGGATGTAGCAGAGCTGTGTGTGTCATGTGCGGTGTGTGTGTGATGTGTGGGTCAGGATTGATGTAGTACAGCTGTGTGTGCGATGTACCATATTACACAGCTGTGTGACGCATTGCACCATCAGAAACACTGGTACAATAATTTCCTAATAACTACTAGTTAGGAAAATCTCCTCAGTATACACACACACACACACAGGTAATGTAGATTCTCCTCAATACACACACACACAGGTGAGGTCAATTTTTCCTCAGTATACAAACACACACACACACACACACACACACACACACACACACGTGAGGTTGATTCTCCTTAGAACACACAAACACAAGTGAGGTAGACTCTCCTCAGTATACGCACACACACACACACACACACACACACACACACACACACACACACACACACACACACACACACACACACACACACACGTGAGGTGGATTTTTCTCAGTATACACACACATGCAGGTGAGGTTGATTCTTCTCAGCATACATACATACATACACACACACAGATGAGGTCGATTCTTCTCAGCATACATACATACACACACACACACAGATGAGGTCGATTCTTCTCAGCATACATACACACACACACACACACACACACACACACAGATGAGGTCGATTCTTCTCAGCATACATACATACACACACACACACACAGATGAGGTCGATTCTTCTCAGCATACATACACACACACACAGATGAGGTCGATTCTTCTCAGCATACATACACACACACACAGATGAGGTCGATTCTTCTCAGCATACATACATACACACACACACACACAGATGAGGTCGATTCTTCTCAGCATACATACATACACACGCACACACACACACACACGGTCGATTCTTCTCAGCATACATACACACACACACACAGATGAGGTCGATTCTTCTCAGCATACATACACACACAGATGAGGTCGATTCTTCTCAGCATACACACACACACAGATGAGGTCGATTCTTCTCAGCATACACACACACACAGATGAGGTCGATTCTTCTCAGCATACACACACACACACACAGATGAGGTCGATTCTTCTCAGCATACACACACACACACACAGATGAGGTCGATTCTTCTAAGCATACACGCACACACACAGATGAGGTCGATTCTTCTCAGCATACACGCACACACACAGATGAGGTCGATTCTTCTCAGCATACACACACACACACAGATGAGGTCGATTCTTCTCAGCATACACGCACACACACAGATGAGGTCGATTCTTCTCAGCATACACACACACACACAGATGAGGTCGATTCTTCTCAGCATACACACACACACACACAGATGAGGTCGATTCTTCTCAGCATACATACACACACACACAGATGAGGTCGATTCTTCTCAGCATACATACACACACACACACACAGATGAGGTCGATTCTTCTCAGCATACATACACACACACACACACAGATGAGGTCGATTCTTCTCAGCATACATACACACACACACACACAGATGAGGTCGATTTTTCTCAGCATACACACACACACACACAGATGAGGTCGATTCTTCTCAGCATACACACACACACACACACACACACACAGATGAGGTCGATTCTTCTCAGCGCACACAAACACACACACACAGATGAGGTCGATTCTTCTCAGCGCACACACACACACACACACACACACAGACACACACACACAGATGAGGTCGATT